>NC_051183.1:100306125-100437298 GCF_013339695.2 Rhipicephalus sanguineus
TCCAGCCGTCCAAGATTCCGTGGGCGTCAACCGTGGTGTTCGTGACGAAGACGGATTGAACCCTACGTTTCTGCGTCGATATCGTCGCACCTGAACAAAATCACGAAGAAGGGAGTGTATCTTCTCGGATAGATGACGCCCTGTATAGACTACATAACGCGAAGTGCTTCTCGTCGATGGACCTCTACACCGGCTACTGGCAAATCTAAGTCAACGAGAGAGACCGAGAGAAAACTGCCCTTTATAACACCACACGGCCTCTTCGTATTCAAGGTCATGCCTTTTGGTGTTTTACTCGGCACCTGCGACTTTACAACGCGTTATGCATGGACAGTACTGTCAGGTTTGAAGTGGCATACTTGCCCCGTCAACTTGGATGTCGTCCTTGTCTTTGCGTCAAATTTCGACGAACACTTCCGGCGCCTTGGACCTGTACTTCAAGCAATCGAGACCTCCAGACTGACCCTGAAGCAGAGAAGTGCCGCTTTGCGCACGATGAGCTGTTGTTCTTGGGTAACGTATTCGGAAGTCGGGAAGCGATAAGCTTTCGGAAGCGAATAAAGCTATCAGACACACAGCTCACGGCGAATTCTAATCGCGACCCTCCAATAGAGCTTCAGGCGCGCTCACCATGCTCTGTTCCGACCGGTGGCCAACTGTGAAAAGTTTGTATTACCAGTCAACAGCATACAGTATATAACCTCATAATTAAATATAAAACAAAATAAAAAATGCGTTCCCCAGGTGAGGCTCGAACTCACAACCCCGGCATAGCTCACGAGAACTGTCGTATAAGTACCGTGCGCTAACCAATTGCGCCACTGGGGAAGACAAATGTGCCGAATTGTAAGTGGCCGTACATTCGCGCCGCTTATCTGCAGCTCTACGTGCGGGGCAGTTGCGTCGTTCAGTGCTTTGTGTTTTATTTATTTTAACCGGACTTAAAGGTCGTTTATCAATAAATACCACGTTCTTGCGCTGTACGCCTGAAACACTCGCAACGTAGCAGCTCTAAATGCTTCGGCAGAAACGAGAATAATTAAGTTGCGAGGTCCGATGCGAGTCGCCTACTGAATTTGTCTATTTGTCTTTATTTATCGAGCCACTTTATATTTACGAGAGAATAATTACAGTTCGTCCAACTCGATTTTACGGACCGAAACAACTCTGGTCGTTTCTTGCTCGATATTACAGAAGTGGAATGAAGCGTTCCGAAACAGAAATATGCTAGCTTTCATAGTGATATAGCCTTACTATGGATAATAGAATAATCAAATCAAATCAAATCAAACGTTTATTTTACGTGCCCAGGAACAACCTTAAGGTCTTTGTACTGGCGCACGAAAAAAAACAACAAAACAAAGGCCAACATTCATAATAAAATATCAGGGATAAGGAACGTTATAAAATTGCACATATACAACTATGCGCAGGCAGAACACAGACAAACAAACAAAAATGTCAACAGTCTACGAGGCTATGTAAGTACAGTGCAAAGCTCGGAGCAGAACAACGACTGGGAGCCGTGAAAAACATCGAGCTTTAAAAAGTAAGCATTGTGAAGACGTATCCTGCCAATGGTCGAATGTTCACAGAGGCAGGCGGTTACAGGAAAAGGTAATATGAAAATAATAATAATAATAATAATAATAATAATAATAATAATAATAATAATAATAATAATAATAATAATAATAATAATAATAATAATAATAATAATAATAGTAATAATAATAATAATAATAATAATAATAATAATAATAAAAATAGCAGTTGGCGTTTTGCGTCCCAAAACCACGATATAACGATGAGGGACGCCGTAATGGATGGCTCCTGAAATTTTGACCATCTGGTGATCTTTAACGTGCTCCTAAATTTAAGTACACGGGCCTCTAGCATTCCGCCTCCATCAAAATGCGGCAAAATGACGTCATTGCGTTTGCGTCAAATTTCGACGAGCATATCCGGCGCCTTGAAGCTGTACGTCAAGCAATCAAGACCTCCGGACTCACCCAGAAGCCAGAAAAGTGCCGCTTCGCGTACGAGGAACTCTTGTTCTTGGACCACGTATTTAGCAAATATGAAGTTCGCCCAGCGGCCCGCGGAAAACAGCTGCCATCGCTGCCTTCCCGCCGCCCACCGACAAGAAGGCCGTGCGCCGATTTCTCGGCTTGTGCGCCTATAACTAGAAACTAGAAAGGGTTATCAATTATGCTAACCGATCACTATCGAAGGCGGCAACCAACTATTCCACAACAGAAAAGGAGTGCCTTGCCATCATCTGCGCTTCATCAAAGTTTCGTCCCTACCTTTACGACAGACACTTGAAGTTGTGAGCGACCACCACGCCTTGTGTTGGCTAGCTAAGTTGAAGGACCCTTCAAGTCGCCTTGCACGGTAGAGTCTGCGACTTCAGGAATTCGACATTACCGTCGTTTACAAATCCGGATGAAAGCACACTGACTCTAACTGCCTCTCTTGCGCCCCCGCTGACCCGCCGCCACAGGACTACCAGCACGATGACTGCTTCTTAGGAACCATAGGTGCCGACGACTTCGTTGTACGACAGCGAGCCGACCCGGAACTCATGGGCCTTGTGGGATACCTCGAAGGCAGGGCCACCGTTGTTCCGAAGATGTTCAAGCGAGGACTGGCGTCGTTTTTCATGCGAAACGGCGTTCCCCTAAAAAAGAACTTCTCGCCAGTTCAAGCCAACATATACCTGCTCGTTATACCTTCGGCATTGTGTCCAGAGGTCCTTGAAGCTTTACATGACGACCCGACGGATTTTTCCTTAGATTTTTCCGCACGCTCGCGAGGAGCTACTACAGGTCTCGCCTCACTGCCGACGTCATTCATTATGTGAGGACTTGTCGATTATGTCAGTGACGGCTGACACCGCCGAATAGGCCACTTGGACTTCTGCAGCCCATCGAATCATCTTGCCGGCCGTTCCAGCAAATCGAGGTGGACTTACTGGGGCATTTCCTGGCATCGACTTCCGGAAACAAATGGATCGCCGACTACCTCACCCGCTACGCCGAGACGAGGGCCCTTCCCAAAGGCAGTGACACTGAGGTACTAAGTTCTTCGTTGAGAACATCATCCTGCGTCATGGCGCCCCAGTGATCCTCATCACCGACACAGGTACGGCCTTTACTGATGACCTAGCTCAGGCGATCTTCAGATGCAGCCAGACAAGCCACGGCCGCAGCACAGCCTACCACCCACCAACAAATGGCCTCACCGAGCATCTAAATAAAGACTATCGCTGACATACAGGCCATGTAGGTCTACGTCGAACACAAGACGTGGGATGCCATATCCTTTCGTACGTGACCTCTACATACAACACGGTTGTGCAAGAAACGACGCAGATGACGCCATATAAGCTGGTGTACGGAAGGAGCCCGAAAACGACGCTCGGTGCCATGCTATCAATATCATCGACGATGAAAACCTCGACGTCACCGTCTACCTTCAGCGCATTGAAGAAGCCAGATAACTCGCTCGTCTGTGCATGAACAGCCAGCAAGAGACACACAGCCGTCGTTACAACCTTCGACGACGCCACGTAGAATACCAGCCCGGCGACCGTGTTTGAGCCTGGACGCCGGTTCGCCGACGTGGACTCAGTGAAAAAGTTCTTCGGCGATACTTCGGGCCATAGAAGGTTCTTCGACGTCTCGGTGTTCTAGAATACGAGGTTATCGCGGACGGCATTACGAACTCTCAGCGGCGCCGCGCGACCTGAAGTCGTCCATGTCGTGCTCCTTAAGCCGTTTTATACGCGTTAGTGAACTGAGGACTCCACTTTTGGTTTCTTTATTATTAAATGCGAAGCATATCTTAGCGAACCTTGGCACTTTGAGCGTTTCTATCTAGTCTATCTATCTATCTATCTATCTATCTATCTATCTATCATTATCTATATCTATCTATCTATCTATCTATCTATCTATCTATACTATCTATCTATCTATCTATCTATCTATCTATCTGTCGTCTGTCTGTCATCTATCTACTCTATCTATCTATCTATTATCTATCTATCTATCTATCTATCTATCTATCTATCTATCTATCTATCTATTCTATCTATCTATCTATCTGATCTATCTGTCTGTCTGTCTGTCTGTCTGTCTGTCTGTCTGTCTGTCTGTCTTCTGTCTGTCTGTCGTCCGTCCGTCCGTCCGTCCGTCCGTCCGTCCGTCCGTCCGTCTATCTATCTATCTATCTATCTATCTATCTATCTATCTATCTACTCTATCTATCTATCTATCTATCTATCTATCTATCTAGCCGCCTACGTCCCGGTGCTCTCATGATCGCCTCCTCAACTTGGTGTAGACCAACATTAGCATGGGAGGGTAAGGGGATTTCACGAATATGACTGTCGGGCCATAACATGAATAACGTGAAAATCCTGTCGCGCACGTCGTCAAACCCTTTCCTTCAGACACGTGTGGCACATACCCGTTTACCACAGGCCGCGGTGTACGGGTATGCGCCACAGGTGATTGACAGTTTATATCTACCCAGTAGTGGCGAGAACAGGCATTGGTAATTTAAATGCGAGAGCGTTAAGAAAAACCGACATCGGCAGCGTTGACCCGACGAATGGAAAGAATAAAAATCAGGATCCCAGCAGGAATCCAACCCAAGCATTCTGCGTGGCAGTCAGTACCACAGAGCCACGCCACGTCTAAACACTGCTTCGGAAAAACACCCTACATATCGAGGCGTAATGTCGGTGCAACATCAATTGTGGCTGTGCTGGCTATCTAATTAATAACAAAGCAATAAACACTACATGTGTACTCCTACGATACAGGTGTCATGTCAGCTTAACGTCTCTGGTTCCAGCGTTGGCTCCGCTTTTATAACAGTCTAATAAACATTAAATTTGTATTCCTATGATTCATCAAGCTACATTGAAGCACTGCTGGACCCCGGAGGAATACATTAACGAAAGTTAAAATGATATTCACAAGATTGCACCATAAAGTTCACTTAGTTTCGACGATACTGACGTATGTACTCTAACGTGAGGGCTTACGTTACGTCGCACCATAAGCTACCCTTAAACGCCAGTGTTGTCGACGTGCCTGGTGAGCCCACGATGTGCACAAGCTATTACACTTACAAAAACACATCGATCCACCTCGTAACGCTTGGCTCAAAGCCATAATATACAGCATAGAAGTAAGTACTCGCTGACTGCTTCACATGAAACCGATTCCCACAACACGTGGGATCTGCCGAATTTTTTGTTCCTTCTTTGTGTATACCGTAGACCACAGAATACTGCTAAGTAAATTACCACATTATGGTTTCCGCCGGACCATATTCCAACTTCTTTCAGATTACCTGAAAGGTCGTCAACAGGCTGTGTTAATTAATGATTTCATGTCTTCTATGAGCCACTTGGGTACTCGTGTTCACCAGGGCTCGGTGCTCGTGCCATTGCTCTTCTCCTTGTATATTAATGGCCTTCCGCAGATATTACAGCCTTCTAACATACTGATGTATGCTGACGATACTTGTGTCATAGTAACAGGTAAAAATCTAAGTGATCTTGAATCGAAGTCCAATGTCGTATTGGAAAAGGTTGCTCATTGGTTATCGAATAATAAACTATCCATAAATACCGATAAGACTAAATGCATCACATTTCACTCTTGGTTGAAACTCACTAATGCTAATGATATACACATAAAAATTAACGCTTCTGTGATCGAGCAAGTAACCACAATTAAATATCTTGGTGTCACTATAGATAACAACTTACATTGGCAGATGCAGATTCAGAATGTGTGTTCCAAATTAGCCTCAGGGTGTCATGCACTTGCTCAGGCTCGTCAACATTTGAATACCACTACTCTACGAATACTTTATTATGCTTTCATTCATTGTCACATCTCATGTTGCATTGAGTCTTGGGGCGGTACGTACACAACTTACCTGGACCCGGTTAGACGACTTCAAAAACGGGCTGTAAGAATCATTACTCATTCCAAGTATAACGACCCCAGCAAACCTTTGTTTTCCCGATTACTTATTTTGCCCTTCGACAAGCTATATGCAATTAAATCTAGCCAAATATGTACACACAGTTATTAATTACAACCACCCTTTTCATGTTTCGATGTTTTCCGCCCCTTCTCGTTCTACTAGACAAGTAACCTTTGGTAAATGGAATATTCCACGAACTAACAATGTATATGGTGAGCGGCTTTTGCAGTTCGTTGGTATTAAAATCTGGAATGTTATTCCTTTTGAAATAAAAATGTGTTCTCATTTCACTAAGGCACTAGAAAAACACTATTTAGAAGAATGTACTGATTTATTATTGTCCAGTCATATTTAGTCTGATGACTGTCTTAATTTTAGTAAGTAGGTGATTTTCTTTCTTCCTTCTTTCCTATGTTTTAACGGTTTCGTGCGGTTATTATATGTAATGTAATGTTTCTTTGCTGGATATTACATTCCGAAGTGCCATTATAAAATGTTTCTTTTTGGACCCTACCAGCCTATGGCAATGGGTCGACACAGTGTATGCAAACTTTTTGTAAAAAATGTGAGCAATGAAATTCAATTCAATTCAATTCAATTCACCCGTTTTTTTTTTTCGCCTCCATGTTCTATCCTGAGCACCGGGACAATGCTTCTTTTGTTTTCTCACCTAAAGAAAACGGGCTCATGCTTTTAAGGGCGAAGCACCTTAGGGTCTCGGTGTGTCGGCGTGCATCGTGCATCGTCGTCTGCTGTCGCGGCGTTACTGTCGGGGTGGTCCATTTGCTTGAGCGCAAGAGAGGGCGCCCCCGCCTCAGCGCTCGCCGTGTGGCGAGAATGAGCGAACGGCGCGCGTTCACTGTGGAAACGCTCTTTCCGCGACGATGCAAGGAATGCGAACGCGCCCTCGCCCGCGAGAGACAAAGTCGACGCAGGAAGCGTCTGGTGGCGAGTTTCTTGATTGAAAAAAAATTGGCCGCGTATCTGCGTGCTTCGCTGCAAATGTCGTGTAAAGACGATAGAAGAGGCGCTGTGTTAAGGTCCCTAGATAAAGAAGTTTTCAAGGTAGCGACACTCATTGCTCTTTGCGCCTTCCTCCTCACTCTCGCGCCTACCCCTCCTTTTCTCCATCATTTGCGTCTGTGATTGGTGAATTCGTTGCACGTGATGCTGTTAGTGGATGGTGGTGATATTTATTATAAAGCAAAAGGTTCAAAACTAGTGCGCATGTGCATATGGTTCCAGTCGGATTCTTGCCGCGACGAAAGACGAAATCGTATCCAAGACAAGCTGTAGGAGAGGATCTTTCCAGTTGACGTCAAGTCGGCCGAACATGCTTCGCCGTGAATTTTGAATATGTCAAGTACTGTGCTGTCGGCTGCAGCAACAAAACAGAATGCTGTTTTTCCCTCTACAACATACCTCGTGGTATCCGGAATAGGGCACGCCGTGAAGTGTGGCTACAAAACATTTGACGTGAGGACTTCCGTGCAACGCCGTAGACGCGGCTTTGCGAGGCGAGTTGATTTGTCGCCTTTTGTTGAAACGCTACAGAACGCGCGTGTAACGCGCGTCTAGTACGTGAAATTCGTTACAAATATTTGTGCGTATGCACGTACAGTTGAATACAGCTGAAGTGGCTGCACTTTCAGGGACGTTTCATACCAGACCAGTTCGAGTCACTTGCTCTTGAACGCGGCGTAAACAGGCTCAAACGCGACGCTGTGCCAACGCTTTTTAAGTCTGTTTCTGGTACTTGCCGCTGATGGTAGGGCGACGACATCGTCGCAATGTTCATCACTTCGGGACACCAAACTGGTAGAACCCCACTTGTCGTTAAGTTGCGTGCACCCGCATTGCGGTGCCGCGGTCTCTTCCGTAGTCACCCAGATAATAAAACATGCACCACGATTACCTGGCATCATGATTGCGAAAATGGATGTATTTTTCCAGAAAAAACTGTCATCGCAATGCTGCTAGTCAAGCGTTCGTTCTAGTCTGGCCACGGCTTTTGCCTGTGTGCGCACAAGCGGCTATAGGCACCCTGCAATGCAGTTTCCGAGATACGATGGTAGCGCCAGAAAACACAGCCTAGCGAGTAGACGCAGCAAAATCGAGTGTCTATCCTCCGCATCCTCTATGTTCAGAAACGCTCCTTGACTTGAACGTGACTTGCCATCGCCTCAATGCAGTGAGTTTGAAACGCGTTTGTAGCGTTTCTGCTGCCTTGGCACAGCCTGAAAAGAGCGCGTTCTAAACGCGTTTGTGCTGCATTGAAGGCGGTGGCAACATCCCTGAGGTGATTATGAACGCACGTAGGAAGCGTTCGTTGAAAGAGGCGTCCAGAAGGGAGACACTTGAGCGCGTCGATGTGTCCAGCGAGCGTTTCATTTTCTTGGTATCCCTGGCGGCTGGTGCCCTCAACACTCAGGCGTTCGATAAGAGCTCCATCGCGCCCTTTGGTCAGTGACGGGTGCCTATGATCACTCGTCACAACGTCACAACAAGGTGCTGCCCTGTGGTCAGTCAGGATCACAGGATCCAGCAAGAAGCACGTTAACTGTGCCACATCATATTCACGAGCAAAACACATTCGGAGAACTGGAGGAACCGGGACGAACTACGACGTACGATGCGAGACGCCATGGATAATGGTGTGAAATATAAAACTATAACAACGTTGCCAGTTGGGTAACACACATCACGCTTCTTCTTATGTTGTACCGCTTATATTCAACTAAGTAAGCTTTTATCCTACGTCTCATTTACTTTTCATTTGCTATAAATAATTCTATCCGCCGTAATAACTGAACACAAACATTCCCTTTTTTATGCACGCTTTGACCCTTCTTGGGGGCGCTCCAGGCAAATAAGCGAGGAGGAAAAGGAAGGGTGTCTCTACCTTGAAAACTAGTTTTATCTAGGGACCTTAGCGCTGTGTGAGATATGGACGCCATCTGGCAATACGTCAGGAAACATGAGTGCTGTGTTGCGTGCTGGTAGTCCCGGCGCAGCAGCAGGCGAAGACCGGCGGTGACCAACGCGACCGGCGGGGACGCCAGCCAGCCCGAAAACGCGGTTTGGCGCGAAGCGCTGAAGCAGAGAAACGTCCGCACTCAACGAGTACTCTTCACACACTCTTTTATTTACACGTCGCCTGGGTAAAACAGGAACGCCAGAGCGGCGCCCACAACCGACAGCCTGAAGGCCGCCCACAACGCTGCTTTTTCATTTTTTAAATATTTTTTTTTTCACCTTCTTGGCCTTCTCAAAACTAAAGTTTTTCAACACCAACCCATGGCATTCGTACAGTGCAATACAGAACCGAAACCGAAACACAACAATGAGCTCGTGCGAAGGGCACGGAAGAAGGCAAATTTCAGCGCAGTCGCATTTTCAGCTTTGTTGAAACAGCGCTCACTAGACGACGACGAAGTAAAAGAAGGCACAGGACAGGCGCTGCCTGTCCTGTGCCTTCTTTTACTTCGTCGTCGTCTAGTGAGAGCTGTTTCAACAAAGATGAACGCATACCAACTCGCTCAAGCTTCCATTCTTATGCATTTTCAGCGCAGCTTAAGAAACTAGGGTCCTTAAAATTACGTATGTATGCATTTTGTATTAAAGGAACACGCCACCTAATACTTACCTAGTGATGTTGCACCTCAGATATGCATGATATTTACTTTTTGATCGACAACGTTCACAAGTATGAACAGCCGCACCAGTTCAAGACGGCTGGCCCTTGGGCAAGTGGTTCAACTTTGGCCGAGTGGCTGAATCGAGGGACGTGCCGACAAACAGAAAGACAGACAGACAGAAAGACAGACCAAAATTTCTGCGTTTAAGTTCCCGAAGAAAGACTATCGTCTTTAAAAACCGACTGCTCGCGCTGCACGGCCGTTCATCGACCACCCAGTATATATGGGTACTGGATCTTGGCCTGTAATATAGTGCCGGTGGGAGATTTTTCTTGTTGAACAATAAAGATTCGCAGCGTGCACGTTAACTAAAAGCGGACAGCGGGTCTCTGTGTCTAATCTTTCCTTTGTCTCTCACTGCCCATTAACAGTGAATTTGCCGTGGGAGACACCAGCGCACACTGCATGCTCCGCTCCTCCACAGGTTTCACGTTAGTGGAGATGAAACACCCTTCCCTACATGCTTCGCCCCTCCCCAAATTTTTTTTTCAGAGAACGGCAATGCCACGCGCACTTCTTTTTCTATTTTCATGTAACCGACCCGTTACACGTGCGCCGCCCCGGAATATCTAATATTACCGACTATTTTAGATAGTTCTGATAAGCTTGAGCGCTCAACGCGAACAGTGCAGATTATTCTGGGACTAATGCGATCACCACCGATAACGCTGGAACTTTCGATACCACATGTATAAATGCCGACGCGCCTTACTGCTGATAAGATTACCGACTGCTTACGTTGTGATCCCCGCTGTCAGAGTAGAAATGGTATTGCTTGCATTTTGGTTTTGGAATGTTTCGGTACTTAACAAAAATTAGGCATGGATTTATTTACATTACCAATGGTGAATCTATATGGAGCCTCATATAGACTCACTTATAAAACTGTGATCAACTATAATCCTGTGAAGACACGGTTCACTTTCGTGTAATACCAATTCTTATGACAGAGGGATCAACCATGTTTTTTTTTTTGGTTTGGAGGCAGATTGTATCGTCGCATGGTAATAAAATTGAGAGTGGGTGCAATTATCTTACAAGCAGCAAGTCTATAGCGTTGAGAAAACCACTGATTATTTCCTCGTTTTAAAGAAGGTACCATTAATCAAGCAATCAATAATTTATTTAACCTGCCCAGCTACAAACGTAGGGTTTTTGTGCTGGCGCACGCAAAAAATAAAGAAAAAAACTAATGATAAATGTTAAGAGTCAAGGGAAACTAAAATGAAACAATGAATCAATTTAGAATGATAAATTGTAATCTGAGAACTCTAAATTTATTAATGTCATCTTCATCTGTGTATTAATAGAGTAGAAAATCAAGGTAAAAAATTCGTTTTTAAGTTTTGCGCCGAAATATGCGCGCGTGACGTCACTGCTTTCAAAATGTATGTTTCGTATGTCCACGACATTGGCGCAACAAAATTTCCTGAAACTTGTTACGTTGAGTCTATGGGCCCTTCCGAGAACAATTTACTGGGTTTTTTACTGATTAGGAACTGAGCAAGACCAAGTAGCTGGCGTGAATATGAATGACGTCGCGGCGTTTGGCACAGGAATTTCAAGGTGGCGTCGCCACCCGCATTTTCCTTTTGTGCGTTTTCTTACGAAGTGCCGCTCGCGGCAAGCGGGGTGATTTTGGTATAGTGAAAGAGTAATTTCCTAACCTGATGAAAATCGTTTTTTCTCTTTAGTGTCCCTTTAAGACAGTCTACAGAACAAAATGTCGACACAGAAGGTAAATATAAAAAGAAGTCAGGACAACAGTTTAAATACACTAACCCAACACAAGAAAATTCGGCAGATCCCATGTACCGTGGGAATCGATGTTATGCGAAGCATGCGGCAGGAAGTTGACTATGACATAATTTTTGTTACTGAGCAAAATGTTACAAAATGACGCTAAAGATCAGTATAAATTTTATACGCACACATATATGCTGAAGAGCCGCATATGTGTTATTAACTAGTTGTTTACACTTGGGTAACGCTGCCAATGGCAACGTGGTTATTACGAACACCAGAAGCGGTAAGCTGATATGTAGTGTTTATACTTGCCGTAATGATGGAGAACGCACGCACGTTTCACGAACCCGTGTGGAAGCGGTTCTTGACAGTTCTTGAACAAGGTCATCATCACCGTGGTCTGTGAGCAACAGCAGCTGGTCATGACTTGTTATTAGATCCGCTCGTGATCGCGGTGACGAGGGGTCCATATGTGTAGTGAACTATGAGGTATAGTACAGTTGTTGGAAATCGTGGATGCCTCGGTCATTTCGTCGACAAATTTTATGTCGATAGAGCCGGCGACGTGTCGGAACCTGAAGTCACATTTCGCGTTGGTGAGGTGTAGGCCGTCGAGGCTGGTAGGTCTGGATAGTGCTACGTAGACCAACATCAGTGGATGGCGCTTGTCGTATTCGTAGACTATCTGGGCGTATTTGGCCTACGTAGCCTAGTCTACAAAGCGGCTGTCAATCAATCTGGCATCATCATCAGTCAGCATGAGGCTATCGCCCAGCCTCGTAACAAACTAAGAGGACACTGCGTCTTTCTGGTGGACTAAGTGCACTTTACGGTGCGATGATGTGAATATCATACGTAACTTTCGTTAATGTACTCCTCCGGGGTCGAGCAACGCTCCATTATAGCTTGCTACCTGTTTTTTTAAACCACAGCCACCATCCCGCGCATGCTTCGCATAACATCGATTCCCACGGTACGTGGGATCTGCCGAATTTTTCTTAACGCTCTCGCATTTAAATTACCAATGTCTGTTCTCGCCACTTCTGGGTAGATATAAACTGTCAATCACCTGTGGCGCATACCCGTACACCGCGGCCTGTGGTAAACGGGTATGTGCCACACGTGTCTGAAAGAAACAGTTTGACGACGTACGCGACAGTATTTTCACGTTATTCATGTTATGGCCCGACAGTCACATTCGTGAAATTCCCTTACCCTCCCATGCTAATTTTGGTCTACACCAAGTTGAGGAGGCGATAATGAGAGCACCCAGACGAAGGTGGCCAGACAGACAGACAGACAGACAGACAGACAGACATACAGACAGACAGACAGACAGACAGACAGACAGACAGACAGACAGACAGACAGACAGACAGACAGACAGACAGACAGACAGACAGACAGACAGACAGACAGAAACGCTCAAAGTGCCAAAGGTTCGCTAAGAGATGCTTCACATTTAAAATGCAGGACAATTATCAATACAGTTCACATACTGTGGTTCAGTGTTGGCTGTAACAGGAATACAGTTGTATGAATGAATAATATTAATAATAATAATAATAATTAACATAATATTATTAATAATAATAATAATAATAATAATAAATTAATCATTTATTTAACGTGCCCAGGAACAACCCTAAGGCCTTTGTGCTGGCGCACGCAAAAAAAACAATAAAAATGAACAATACAATACAGACAGTTTTCAGAAATATAAAGAGCAAAAAGACGTAGACAAAGAGAAATGAACACAAATGGGGAGGAGTAAAATAAGACAACACGAGAAATATTGACGGGGAATAAAAAACTAGATTGCATATATACAACTATGTGGAAAGACTGAGAAGGGAAGAGTTTGTATATTGCGCCACACTATGTCAAAACAGTGCAAAGCTCGGATAAAGGCAATGATTGGGCTGTGAAAAACGTCAAGATCAAGAAAATTCACATTATAGAGACTTTGTATTCTGTGAACTGTAGAGTGTGGGAAGAAGCAGGCGGGTACATGAAACGGTCTGTTCTCTCTGGTTAACTTACGCGGAATTCGAAAATTTACACAATAGAGAAGTGCAGGGCAGGATATGATACCGTGGACTAGCTTGTAAAGAAATAAGAGATCAGAGCGATTTCGTCGGCAGTGAAGTGATGGCAGTGATAATAATTCAGCAGTATTTGAACAAGATCCAGAGTCATTTTCAGCAAAGCGATGGTTATATATGCTGAGGAATTTTTTCTGGACTCGTTCAGTGGTGTTACCGCTGGATTGAGCAATGTCATTCCATATCACGGACGCATACTCAAGTTTCGGAAGACATATTGCCGTGTACAATTTGTGTAGGGCCATTGGAGACCTGAATTCTCGAGATATTGTACAAACACATCCGAGGGAACGAAGGCCCCCATAGCAGCACGCTTAACGTGAGAAGAAAAGTTTAACGCAACAGCACCAAGATCACTGATTTCATAAACCTTGCATAACGGCACAGAATTAACAGAGTATTGAAATGACACGCTAGAGTTTCGGAAGACATATTGCCGTGTACAATTTGTGTAGGGCCATTGGAGACCTGAATTCTCGAGATATTGTACAAACACATCCGAGGGAACGAAGGCCCCCATAGCAGCACGCTTAACGTGAGAAGAAAAGTTTAACGCAACAGCACCAAGATCACTGATTTCATAAACCTTGCATAACGGCACAGAATTAACAGAGTATTGAAATGACACGCTAGATGTTTTGCGAGTGGTAGACATGAATTTTGTCTTCGAGGTATTCAGAGAAAGGTTATTACCGTTGCACCATTCGGAAAAAGAGCGCAAGTCTGACTGCAGCAAGCGACAGTCGTTAACTGAATGAATTTCCTTAAAAATCTTGATGTCATCGGCATACAAGAGGAAAGAAGAATTACGAATGGCAAAAGAAACATTAACGTAAATTAAAAATAGGAGTGGGCCTAATACCGACCCTTGAGGGACCCCACTAGTCACTTTATACAAAGAAGACGTTTGGCCATTTACGGCTACATAACAATATCTATTGAGCAGATAGCTCTGCAGGAGATTCACAACTGACAAGTCAACATCAAAGTGCGCAAGTTATTAACCATAATCAGTGTGTGGCTGACTACGTCAAAAGCCTTGCTCAGGTCACAGTAGATTACGTCAACCTGTCCTCTCTGAGAAATAGGTGTGGAGATCTGTGTCATGAAACTAGAAAGATTTGTCGTAGTTGAGCGGCCAGCGAGAAAACCATGTTGATTAGGAATCAATGAGTTTTTCACACTAAAAGACAATATGTTGTGAAGAGCCAGCTCGAAGATCTTTGATGTGGCACATAGTAGAGAAATCGGGCGATAATTAGAAGCATCTGTTTTAGAGCCCGACATAAATACTGGAAAAACACGAGCAGTTTTCCACATGCTAGGAAATGTGGAAGTGTCCAGGCAGTTATTAAATATCGTAGCGAGTACAGGGACAAATATACTACCATAAGCTTTTAGTATGGCGGAGGGGATGCCATCTGGCCCACATGATAAGGATGGTTTTAAGCGCTTAATGCATTCGCAGATAAGATTTTCATCCAGCGACAAAGCACTGGATGAGCTAACCGCCTTGGGCTGTTGTCTGATATCAGTGCTAGAGTCTGAGGCCTTATAAACGGATGAGAAATGCGTGGCAAAACAGTCAGCGACGGCATGCACTTCTACCCCACTTAAGTCCAGTAGTCTGAAGGACTCTCCGCTTTTGCTGGACCATTTACGTACATACTTCCAAAACTCAGCCGGCCTGTCAGAGGCGCTTTTTTTCTAAGAATTCAATGCACGAACTATGATCCCGTTTATATAGGCGTTTAGAGAGAGTTCGAAAGAAGCTGAACTCTTCCTTCCACTCGCTGGATGGAGAACATTTAGATTTCCTGTGTGCGTGATCTTTATGCTTCAGTGCACTGATAAGTTCAGATGAGAACCAGTGGGGATATTTACGTTGTTTAGGTGTATATTGGGGAATAAAATTACGCATGCTGCTCAGTACAAGCTCCGTAAACCGATCAACCTGCTCATCAACATTTGGTTTGTCAGTAACCTGTGACCACCACTCAACGGTAGACAAGTGATGATAGAGGCCCGTGTAATCACCTCGCTTGAAGGCAAATCTCGGAGATTTGTTTACTTAACTGCTGAAGCTCGTTGTTTCGGCTGATGCGGATAATCTTACGTTAAGTGGTGGGTGGAATTTGTCCGGACGTACAAGAGGGATGTCGGAGCGGAAAACTTCAAGGGGTTGATCGTTTGACACACACAGGTCTAAGACGTTGCCACTGGAATTTACGACTGAGTTATGTTGCAGTAGGGAATTAAACGCCAGAAAGTCCAAGAGCAGGCTGCACTTTTTCTCTATGAAATGATTGTAATGAGAAAAAGTAAGCGTGCTCCAGTCAATTCCAGGTGCATTGATAATCCCCAAGAACAATAATTCTGTGCCCACTATGAGAAGATACCACACGTTCAATGGAAGACATGACATCATGAAACGAGGCAGGGAGACAATGCTGGGCGGTAAATAGAACATCCAATCAACAATTTTTCACTGCGCTCAAGGTTGGTTTCTAGCCAAATGGATTCTTCGATAGTTTCTAGGTCTTTCCGTCTAACGGATTTCAGTGAATCGTCAATGGCAATCAGCACGCCACCGCCTTTCTGTTTGGTTTCACTGAAATCTCGGTCACTGCGGAAGGTGGCGTAGGTCGGGGGGGAAAAAGTCAGATGAGGGAATTTCAGTGCCTAGCCAGGTTTCAGAAATAGCAATAATAGGAAAAGAAGACGAAAGAACATTAGAGAAAAACTCTCGTGTCTTGGTACGTAGACCACGAGCATTTTGGTAGAATATGTCTACGTTACACGGCACTTTCGATTCCAGTCACTTGCTCAGAGGGATGAAGCATGTCATCGTGCAGCTCCCCACGAAATGGCTTGAAGAGGCATCCGAGGGGCCACATCGAAGGGCCATTCAGGCGTTGTAGTGTTTCCTTGTCGACTTCGATGTAGAACGAAGAATAGGACTGAAATTTGGTTTGAAGTCGCCGGCAGGAGATAGAAGCAGATCGAATGAAGCAATATGTTTTTTGATGTCAGCAACAGTGGTGTCCGGGCTCAGCTTCGTAACAAAAATGGCCTTTGGCCGTTGTGGCCGTTGAGCTACAGATATATTCGATGTTGTCATAGCTCCAAAAGAGGCGGGTTTCTTCTTTCTTTCCCCCTCAGTCACCGCTGCATAAGAGGCTGTCGCAGGCATCACACTGCCACGCTCGGACGTGTCTACGTCAGCTGGCGGCGAATTCGAAGATGAAAGAGTTTTGGAGAGAGGTGGTTCAGAGCAGGCAGGTTGCTCGGAAGTCACTGATCGGTCAACGATCACATGCGCTGGGGGGATCACAGGTGCCTTCACTGCCACTCCGGCCGTGCGGCGCGGACACATGGTGCGAATTCGGATGCGATTCGTCGTACGGCTGTTCGTGCCAACAGCCGCATCCGACAGACGCCCAACAGGTTCCATCAGCGTGCGGAGACGATTCGCACGCCGCACGGGCATCCAACTTGCTGAATGTAGCCGCGCGGCTGCCGCGTCGGTCTGCCGGTCGCAGCCAATGGTAGCGCGGGAGACGCCTGACGTCACGCCTCTGGCGGCGCGTTTGTTGCTTGTTTGTTTGTTTGCGCGTTTGTTGGACTACGTTCGGACGGCTCCGATCATGAAAAACGTCGGATAAACTTTCTTTCTGACATCAAATAACCCATGACGTTTGAAGTGTGTCATTTGTGCAAGGCGACGCCCGTTTCCGAACCACTAGCGAGATATCGAGCCGTGATGGAAGGCCACTTCGCAGCCGCACCGGCCGTCTCGGCGAACCGGCCCGCTTCGCTTCCACCGTTGCTCGTCAAATCGAGGCCTACGAGAAAACCAATTGCGCATGTAAACGCGTGTCATCAGCGTAAAAGTTTTAATCGTGTTGATAAAAATAAGTGCTCGACGATCAGCTCGCGTTTGATCGCGAACGGCGCTAGCGACAGCGTACGCCTTGCTATGCCTACGCTCGGTGTCGTGACAGGCCTACTCTCGGAGTCGCGAGTGAATGCGGGCTGTTGAGATGTTTGTCGCTTGCGAAGGCGTAGCTTTATTGGCAATGTTCTTACAGAACGAAGCGTGGCTGCGTAAGGTTGTTTGTTTTGCAGTCAACGAAGAGGATGCGATGTCTTCCGAGCGTGCAAGCCGGGGTGCCGTGTGTGGGCGGAGCCTGCGCGCTGATTGCTCGTTCGCCCCCCATGTGTCCTGAATCGCCGTATACCGCGTGCGGCGTCGCACGTCGGATCGGATGCCGAATCGCACCATGTGTCTAGCGCTTCACGCAGGAAGCGGACCTCTGCACGAAGGGAGGCGACCACGCGGGCTTGTTGTTCAACACCGCGGGAATGATCCTTACGGAGGCGCTCGTTTTCTTCGCGTAGTTGGGATACCTCGTCGCTGAGGAACGAGATGCCCTCCAAAGCGTCGAGGAGAAGGCGGCGCAGCCCGGGGGGGGGGGGGGGGGGTGATTCTTAAAAGGAAGAAGGAAATGGAAATTGGGTGTGGAGTGCACGATAACTGTCTCTCAAGTGAGGACACCTCCACCGATACACTCACGGGGGATTGGGGATTAAAGGGACAGTGAGAGTGAAAAGAGTATAGTAAAAGAAGAAAAAGAAAGAGATCGCCATCCGGAGGGGTGCACGTGGCGAGGGAACCGGTTTGAGACTGCAATGCTCATCGCTGCACGCCGCCGAGTTGTCTTCGCTAGGCTTACCAGCAGCCCGGCTCAGATCACATAAATTGCAGCAAAACGAGCGCGATGCAGACTTCAGAAGTTGCAGCTCTTCATCAGGCCAGGTTACACAGTTCGCATGAACACGTTTAGAGCAATTTTCACAGCGGAAAAACTGCTGCTTACCGAAAAACGGGCAGGAGCATAGCAAGCATGCATACCGACTGGGAGCCATGGTGCGGGACTATAATAATAATAATAATAATAATAATAATAATAATAATAATAATAATAATAATAATAATAATAATAATAATAATAATAATAATATATTATTATAATTGGCTCAACTGCCTACATGGTGCATCAGATATCTTGCACTTTGAGTCTTCAGCTGAAACGAGGACCAGAATGTTTCAGTCGGTAAAATCGAATTATTGAAGTAAACTCTATTATGTAGTATTTCGAAATTATTTAGTGAATCTATAAATATAGACAAGAAGAAAGATTTAGCTCCCCTTTGAATGTCTCGTCCCGTTTGAATAAAGTTGGGCATGTGGTTAATTATATTATCCATGGTAAGCCTATACCATTAGGAAAGCTGGCACAATTCGGTTTCGGAATGTTTCATCCCGCTTTCGTAATATTAGGTAAAAAAAGGGGCCACAATTTTTTAGTCCGTAAAATGTAATTAATGAAGTAAATGTGTTCACTTAGTATCTCGAAATTATCTAGTGATTCTATAAAGGCAAGCGTGAAAGATGATGACTTTTTAAGGGCTCGATTTCCTTTGCTAGACACAATATTAACCCATATATGCCCAGTGTCCTACATATAGGACGATTCTTTGATGCACTCTAACATCGCTATAGAGATTTAACTCCGGAAGCGACTTGCTCAGAGATCACAACCCAACTATGCTCGTTTCCGCCTAGGGATGGTAAAATCGATGAACAATTAATCGATCGAAGGTCCACAATTAATCGATTAATCGTCATCTATTTGCGACATTCGATTAATCGATTAAAACTATTCGATTAATCGATTACGGCTCACCCCACTCCCGGCCCCAACATCGCCCATGGTCGGAGCGCATGACTGCGAGGCGCGTTATCCTTTGACTGCTTTCACTACAGCGCATATTTGTGCGCTAGCAGAACGAGCCCGGAGCTGGCGGCGGCCATACCCCATAGTGAAAGACATGAACTCGCCCTGATCTCCGTCGCGTACGGCGTCCAACTCCAAGCACTACCCAATGCTTCAAGCCCGGGCAGGAGGTGGCTCCACCCCATCGAGGCAGAAATGAACTTGCCCGCTTCTCTCCGGCTCACAGTCTACTGCTGCTACTGCCTCATACGTGCCAGCGCATCGTCTTGTTGCTTATTTTGTTCGTGTTTGTTTTTTGCCACGCTGTTTCATGGTGTAGCCGCATAAACGCATCTCTCCTTACATTTGATAAACGACTAGTTTTCGTCGCCTGTAGTGTCAATCGCAACTTTCTTTGTATTTTACTAAACCATCAGATTTTACTCGTTTCTTATGTAAGTGCGGCATAGTAATATGCGCTGCTTATTTCCTGACTGGTTCTTAGTGCCTTTCTGCTTTACTCATTAGCAAATAAAATATTCTTTACCAATTAAAATATAATGAAAGAGAGAAAATATATTATAAGGCAGAGAGGGTGACCTGAGCTAGTACGCGCCTGTCTGCTGCTCTGCACCGGGGAAGAGGCAACGGGGGGAAAAGAGTGATGAAGTACGATGATGGGGAGAGGATTAGGTAATCCGAATATACATAATAAGACACGTTTGCTAGCGTAAAGAGGACAAGGATGCTAGCAACCATCTTTTATTATGCTGTATATCAACTAGCCCAACTGTCCGTCTTTTCATTCATTCATTCATTCATTCATTCATTCATTCATTCATTCATTCATTCATTCATTCATTCATTCATTCATTTGTTTGACAATACATGATTGTATTGGTGCAGGAGACTAAAGGAGACTATGAGTCGCCTGACTAGGCCTCAAGCACCACCCTGTAGATTTGTCACACAACGCAGCTGCATTGGAAAAACAAGAAGTGCATGAGTACAACATTTTGATTAAAGGGGAAGAAAAACTTATAGAAACATAGTGTAACAAGACAAGGGAAATGGATAACAGAGTCACTTATATGACTACAAAGCACATGTAAATAAAAGAGAGCAGTAGTTATACAAATATAAATATAAATGCCGGCGTTCTAATGGGAACATATATGGAGGCATTCATAAGTGAAAAAGCCAGGCATATAATACTATTATACAATATAAAATAGCCACGTAAATTGAAGGGTTCAAGTTATGTGGAATATAAAGCAACTAATTATGTCCAAGGAAGTACATCTTCGATTTCTTTCTGAAAGTGGACACGGAAGAGGAATCTGTGGTTAGTACTTGCGGATGGATGTCAAACAGATGAGGGATTTGCCATTTTAACAGTTGCTGACCATAGGCAGTCCTCGTCTTTGGTTTAAAAAAAGCAGAATGCCTGAAGTTGTAGTTTTGGATGCTGCTTGTAGGGTTGCAAAAAAAAAAAAAACGCTGAGTGTCATTTTTGTACTCCATAAATATAAACTCAGCGAGACGCTGGCTATATATCTCACGAATGCCAAGAATGTGGTCTGATGAAAAACAGGAGGATATATGTTCATAGTATGACAGGTTGTGAATGAAACGAACAGCTTTTTTTTTTGCATAAGATACAGGCTATTAAGATTAGACTGCGACGTAACTCCCCAAATCAGAACACAGTAGTGCAAACGCGAGTAAATTGAAGAAAAGTATAATTGACGTTTTAACGACTTCGGTAACACAGTCCGGTATCTGTTTAGCATAACTATTGATTTGGCTAGGTTGCTCGCTAGAAATTCTACGTGTCGTGTCCATCGCAAATTTTCCTGAAATTGCATTCCAAAAAAACTTATATTGAGACACGTTCCAATACCTGTGTCTTGAATAAAAGCGGAGGGGATGAAGGAAGTGGTTTATTGGTAGCGCGAAATATAATAAACTTCGTTTTGGTGACATTTAAGTTCAACTGTTTAGTGTTCAACCATTCTTCTAAGTATTGTAACCACATGTTGGCGGAATCCATGAGGCACGGAAAATTAGAAGACGAAAAGAAAACACTCGTATCATCTGCATAAAGCATTATTTCGGGGGTGTGAGGGATAAAGACAATATCATTAATATAGAGAATAAACAAGGTAGGCCCTAAAATGGAGCCTTGTGGTACGCCACGCATAATGGTCTCTAGGTCTGACTTGACATTGTTGATTAAAACAAATATGCTTCGGTTAGAGAAATAGCTCCGTATAAGATTCAACGTTAAACCCCTGATTCCATGTCCTGGTAAAGTTGCAAAGGGAATTTCTTGCTTAATTGAGTCAAATGCCTTCTTAAAGTCTAAAAAATACCAACAGTGTATAATTGGTTTTCTATATTTGCTAATAATTTTTCCCTAATATTAAGTAATGCGTTTTCTGTAGATCTTTTTTTTCTGAAACCCATATTGGATGTTGTGATAACAAGTTATGCTTATGCAAGTAATTCACCAATCTAGAGTTAATCACTTTTTCCACAATTTTCGAAAAACATGGAAGAATTGATATAGGCCTATAATTGCTGATATTATTGATATAGCCCCCCTTATGTAAAACAGTAATTCTAGCTATTTTTATTGTGTCAGGAAATATTCCCGTAAACAATATAGAATTGGTTATTTCACAGAATACTTCCGATATCAGATCGGCGACTTCTTTAATTGGTAAGGCCTTAATGTTATCAAAACCTGCCGAGCAGTTATTTTTAAGCTCATGTATAATGCTAAAGATCTCTTATTGGGTAAATACCATTTTCATAATTGTTCAGCTAGCTTTCCTGCGATGCAGTTAATGACAGCTAGTCACTTCTACAAACAGCGTTCAAGCGCGGTTTGCTTGCGCTGGGGCGCGGAAGATAGACTCAGCTCTCTTGACACGAACACGCATAACAGACAGCATGGGCAACTACGACCTCGTCTCCACTTGAAGCACGAAAGTTGCTGCCATTAGTTGAGAGAAAATGTAGCGCAGGAATGCGCACTCGCGAATTGTGAAAAGGGTCTTATAGACCCTTTGTGTAATCCGCAACTTTACGCGTCGGTTTACTGAACGTCTAGCATCCAGTGCATTACTATTGAAGAAGTGACCTTGTAGCATTTAGTAATACTGTATGGTCGCATATTTAGGGAGAAATACAGCTCTCAGCTAGAGGCTCCCGTCTTCTGCTGTGACAAGAAAGAAGGACAGTCGCGAAATTTATGTTGTAATGTCTGATACACTAGATAGCGCTCACAGTTCAGGCTGTACGCACGATCGAAAAGGTGCGAGTGGCGCCGTGTTAAGGCAACGATCAGATGAAACCTGCGGAGTATACTGGCGCTGCTGCTGTTTGTTCTAGCCGGGAGGCAGAAACTCATATCACTCTATTTCCCGTAGTTGCCTGTACCGATGGTTTGTTTGAGGCCGTTATGTTCCTGTGTAATCTCTGCATGGGTGACCTCAAGGAAAAGATCGCGTCAGTCCGCACTTATAGTATTATGTAGGGATTCCACAATATCTCACCGATAAACCGAGAAAAGATGCCGTACTTACGAGAGCGAGTGTCTTATTTAATTCCTCTTCCTCCTCGTCTCTCTTTTACCTTTCTCGGGATTTCCTCACCCTCCGCCACATTGCATGTTTCAGCTGCGATTTTCCAACAACATGTGGTCCCCGAACGCGCCTCCGGTTTCGATGAGCTAGAGTAGGCAGGCTTCGAGAAAATACGACCTGCTGCCGAATAGTCCAGGGATGATGGCTACAGATGCTTGAATACGCGACATCAACCAACGACGACGAGCCCCTTCTGTCCACTGTGCGAAAGTGGGAATTTTCGCACACTGGACACAAGGGGCCCGTCGTCGACACTTTCGAAAGTGGGAATTTTAGATCGTCAGCGCGTCTGATAAAAAGATTTGGGTCCATATCAAACACGAACGATGCCTCTCAAACAAAGGAATATAGGTTTTAAAGCACCCATAAAAAATGTCGATTAATCGATTAAAACATTCCACCGAAGACAATTAATCTATTAAAGGCTAAATCGATTAAAGAATAACGATTAATCGATTAAAATTTTTAATCGACCATCCCTATTTCCGCCGAAGCATACGAGGCATACGGGTGTTTCAGACGGACAGCAAGCAAACGCGGCAGTTATTGATAAGCGACCTATACATCAGGCTAAAACGAAAAAGAAAACCGGGATGAAAGTGCCCCGCAAGCAAAGCTGCAGATAAGCGCTGTGTGCGTACAACAAATGGTCGCAGCCGCCTTCCCCAGTGGCGCAATTGGTTAGCGCACGGTACTTATACGACAGTTCTCGTGAGCTATGCCGGGGTTGTGAGTTCGAGCCTCACCTGGGGAATGTCTTTTTTTTTAATTTCTTTTTATTTAATTAAGGATTATACAGGGTGCCCCAGCATCACACAGCACGATTGAAGAATAGAGGAACGGCGTTACGCAAGCAAATCTAGTGCATATTATTCTTAGTACCATAGCCGTGCGCACGGGGGGGGAGGGCGCAGGGGGGGCGGCCGCCTCCCCTAATCATCTAAGAAGGGTGGGGGCGCATAATCTGCCTCATACATTGACTTAGTAGGGGGGGGGGCTGCGATGAACCTTCGCCCCCCCCCCCTGATGGGGAACCCAGCGCACGCCTATGCTTAGTACACTGCAGTAGCCGCGGCTAATTCTTTTTGTTAATCCGGTTTACTTAATTAGTCATAATTATATCTGCAACTCGAGAAGTACTCACCTAACTGTCAAAATGTTAATGAGGCATATGTAGGCATGTTCAAATCAAATCTAATTGCGCTATTTTTAACAACGTGCTAACTTTGCGCTCATTAACTCCGGTTGATCAAGAAAGCCCGCGAAATATGAAAAGTGACACGTCACTAGGCCGCTGCGCGCATCAGGAACCAGCGCCCTCAAACAGGTTCACTGTGAGGTAGCCAGTATCAGGGAAAAAATGCATATGCACAAAAAATATTCATCGCCCTAGGGCGATGAATATTTTCTGCGCCTCCCCGGCTGAAGAAACGCAGCGCTTGGTTTTACGGAGTCAGGATGCAATCAGAACAGCGCTCCGGCCGCGTGATCAGTGAGAACAGTAGGTCGTCAGATGTGGACAATGATAGTGGAATACTTTCGACCGGAACGAATCCCAGCAAAATTTCTATGTATATCGTACCCTTGCCAAAATGCTGAACGCTGTCTCTGACAAAGGACAGCAGACAAAGCGGTTGCTTGCAGCGCGTTTATTTGAGGGCTCTGGACTCCTTTGAGGGTGCTAGCGCAGTCACGTGTTATTTTTTTATATTTCGCGGGTTTCTTTATCAGCCGGAAAAAATGAGTAAGTAATTAATACGTTGTTGAAAAGTGTGCAGTTAGATGCAATTTATTTGAACATCTGCATATGTATGCCTCACTGATATTTTCTTAATAACGCGTGTACTTGCCGAGGTATAATTATAATTATGGCCAATTAATTAATACCCATTAACGAAAAAAAAATAGTGGGTGGCTACTACAATCTACTAGGAATGATATGTACTAGGTTTGCTCCGCGTAACGCCATTCCTGCTTTTTAAAATCATGCTGTGTGATAGTTGGGACACCCTTATGCTCTAAGCTGTCGACTCGTAACACTAACCTTTCACACATGGGCGCCAGTCGGAAGGGGTCATGGCGAGCGACTGAAGCGCTATGGGAGGGTGGCGATAAGCGTTCGCCGTGACATCTGATAGCTTATCGCTAAGCAAAGGTGACAGCGATGTGGAAGTAGTGTCCAAGTGCGCGTACTCCGGTTGACTCAACTTCCCTGTACAAGTCGGACAGCTGCGCCACTAGACCGCAAAGGCAGCACCGTAGACGGATATGCAGCTACTGGGTGATCATATATCATCAGGTCTGGAATGTTGGACAGATCACACCATAGGCGTGCACACGAGGGTGGGGTGGCGGGGGGCCTGCGTTGCACATCGCTCCCCCCCCCCCTTCCTTATAGAAAACGCCTATATGCACCAGAACGGGCTCTCGCGCGCTATTCCAAAAGCGAAGACTGGGATAGAGAACCTTTAGTAAGTAAAGTTATTTGTAGTTCAAAATCCTTGCGATATAGCTTCCTTGGAAACATGAAAAATTCCGAGCTTCACTTTGACAGAGCTCAATTTGCAACTCTGAGTCGAGTGACGAAGCGTGAGCGTTATTCCAGGGATAACGACTTTGTGAAAATTGTTTCATATTGCGCGAAATTACATAAAGGCGGCGTTTTTATACCAATCACAGAGGTTACAGTAGCTCGCTGAATCAATCGGAGTTGACAACGCTGGCAAGTTCCACGGTGTTGTCGAAGCGGTAGCGTCAAAAATGACACCTCTGGTAAAATATTCTAGAACACTATACCTCTGGTCATATCAAACGTCATCCCACTTGGTGTTCATGGCGGCAGGTGTCGGCACACGCAGCGCCCTCTGGCCGGTGACAGGTGTCTATTAGTCGGTGTTCATCGTGTTCATTCCCGATCTTGTAGGCATAAACAGTGAACGAATGGGGAGAGTCGTAAACGATAGACAAGAAAGCCCGGACTGCCATTCTATGACTGTCTTGAGCCGCGCTCAAGGCAGCTCACTGCCTTGAGGGCGGCTGCAGTCTTTGTTTTAAAGGGACACTAAAGTGTAAACAATGAAATGGTACAGATAAGCAAATATTACTCTGAAAACTCTAATGGCGCACTAATTTCACCACCGTATTTTTAAATCTCACGCCGAAATCCCCGCGCATGACATTATGTACTCGATGTGTATTTTTCCGTATTTTGTTGACGTTGGTCGGCGTATTTTCCCGAAACCCGGTATGTCGGTTTCACATTTTTGCACTTATATGTTAACGAAGTTAATTGTTTCACGGTAGACCAGAAAGGTTACCTGAAGAGCAGCGCTTTATTTGGCCGCGAACTTTGAGTGCACATTTTTTTTTTCAACTAATGAAAGAGGCAATAATGCTCTCGCAGATTAGCATCTTTCGTACTCTAACTAGCTACATTTTTTTTTCGCAAAAAAAAATACCCTGTATGATTATTAATTACGAAAGTAGTAAAGTGTGCACTCCTGAATACTACTCATGCCTAAACCATGTGGCGTGATAACATGTATTGCAAAAAGGGATAGTATTGTGGAAAATTTGCGCACACCACACGAAGACAACGAAAAAAAACATGGCTGATCCCTCTATCATAGGAATCGGTTAACACGAAAGTGAAACGTGTCTTCACAGACGCAGTTGAGCGTTTGTTGGGCATTCTTTCGCCCCAAGGGCGAAGGAACGAATGCTACAGTAACAAATTGTAATGTCACGCGAAGAACGGCAAGCAGCTCGGAACTTGCAACGCGCTGCTCAAGCAGAAAGGACACACGGAACGAAACATACACCGGATGAGAGCGAGCTGCCACATTTGTAACTTATTTCTGCGTGAGAACCACGCTCCTATCGCAAAAGCGGCCGCTGCAGTGAGCCAAGTGACCTTCGTGCTCTCAACGCAAGACGTACGAACCTACCGCGATCACGAGATAAACGCACGCACGAGCGACCACGCCCTGTAGAGGCGGGACTCGTCGCAACGGCGACCGACTTTAAAGGGGTATTCACACGAGGGAGAAATCGGCGAGGGACACGGGTGTATTGCGGATCACATGACCACGTCGTCACGGATTAGTGAGTGGGCACGACCCCCCGCGACTTCTCGGACGAGACGGGGACCTTTTCGCCGACAGAACAAACGATCCCCCGCCGGTGGGGGATATGGCGGAATTTCGGGCTCTCGTTTGGCCACATTGTTGCACTTGCTCCTGCAGAGAGCGGCAGTGCGTGTCCAGCTGCAGCTGCATGGTCGTCTGCAGCTCGTCGTCAGCAGCTTGTCGAACGGATGGTACAAGCCACCAGAGTAATCTAGCAACACTGGTCTCCCCCTCCGTTCGCCTCGTCCGTGTGAGTGGGGGACATTTGCGGAGACTTCTCCTCGCGAGCTGACGTCACTAGGCTCCGCCTTTATCCCCCGAGTATTTGTCCCCTGTCTGTATACCCCTTTAAGCGCGCTCTTCGAGCCCTTTGCGCCATCTCGCTAGTGATAACGAAAACACGCTGTAACGCCGATCTCTGAGTACAGCCAGCGTCAAATGGTGTATATAAATAGCTCGCCATTAGCATTGCGAAGGACGTGCCGACCGTGGCCGAATCGTTTCGCGCTGCGGAGCGAGGGGTCGTAAGTTCGATTCCCGGTGACAGAACATTTTCTTGTGGTTTTTTTCTTTGCCCACTGTTAGCCTCTTTATTTTACAACGTCATATCCGTGACGGAAATACGTCAGTGGAGCCGTGGTGGACCCCGGCATAAAACACTTTCGTGTTAAAAAGTTCACAAGGACCAGCGCAGACAAACAACTGACCTTTATTCCCTCAGGAAGCACATATACACATTCCCGATAAGCACCTCATAATCACTGCGCATGAGCAACACGGCACCGCGTAATGGAATAAAGGTCAGTTGTTAGCCTGCGCTGGTCCTTGTGAACTCTTTTCGTTGTGTCTTGGTGTGGTGTGCGCAAATTTTCCACAATGCAGCCAAACCAACTAGCCCGCTTTCCAGCCTTATTGCAAAAAAGGAAAGAACACTAATTAATTTCCAGAATTTCTGCTTTAATTTGTTTGCGAATCAGTTAAAAGTGTCATGGAAAGTAGGGGTGCGCGAATAGTAAATTTTAAAAACGAATCGAATAGCGATGACAACGAATCGAATATGAATAGAAATTGAATACTATGTATATTCGAATAGTTTTCGAATAGTAAGCCAACCATTTTCAAAACAGTTCCGTAATTCAACAATATTTTGTTTGGAACAGATATATAGTCCTAAACATCAACAAAGGAACATCACGGTTAACTTTAACCGACAAAAAAATGCCGCAGGTATGTAAACTGATGTAAGCTTGTTTAAACAGTGACAGCCTACGAGATATTTTGTAAGTGTAGGTTGAAATACAGTGGTTACTTCAGAATTCAAGCCGGTAGTTTGTCACCGCCTTTAAAAAAAAACTGAGGTATAAAAATTAAACAATGTTTGATGAATCAACAGCACGAATCTCGATCATGATGAACATAGCAGATTGAAGACACTTTCGCTTCGTTGACACTACAGTTTTAAACAGAAGCACCTTCATATGTGATTTGTAAGCATCCATAGTCCCGTAAAAGGTTGGGCTGCCAGTATCTTGGTAATCCAATAAATAAAGAACAAGAAAAATGCTCCGTCGATGTTCCAATGTTTTGTTCCTTTGGTGTTTTTCCGTCAATGCTGATTATCCGAAAAGTATTCGAAAAATATTCGGTATTTCGAATATGTGCATGCAGTTCGATTCGAATACCGAATCGAAAAGAACACTATTCGATTCGTTATTCGAGATTTTGAATATTCGGACCCCCTAATGGAAAGTCATCTACATATATAGATTAGAACCTATACTCGCCAGTTGAAATGTACGTCTAGCGGCTGTCTAAAAGTGAAAGTTTCGACGCTACGGCAAAGCCATGAATGCGATAGCCACAAATTGTAATGATATACGAAGTAATGCTAGGAGCCCAGTCCTTTAGCATGAGACCTGCACCACAACAAAGCGCTGGCTTAACGCGGCCGATGCAGCCAGCGAAACGACCTTCCCGCTGTCTATGGCTTTCAAAGCAAACTTTTCGATTACAACGCAACATGCACAAAGGTACGAGCCGCAAGCTCGTACCTCTGTACAATCTTTGTCGTACATTGGTCGTATCTTTGTACGTATCTTTTTCGCTCGTACGACAAGGATAAGGCGCGCGCGTATGTGGGCGACCACGCCCGGCTAGTCGAAGTACGCATCTCCAGCCAGCACGCAGCCCCTGCTCTGCAACTCTCCAAGAGCCTTTCGCGCGACTGAGATGGCCGGCGCGTTTCCTCTTTACTTAGAGCAGCGATCGTCGGCAGCCCTCGAACGCTTTCACTCGCACATACAACATACCACACCCGGGAAATGTTATCGCCCTTGGAGTTTATGTGGAACCTTACGGCAACGGGAAAAATTCATCTGTAGTGTCCACATAATTGTTATCGCTTTAAAAGTGTCCGAGCGCATTTCTGTCATGAACTGTAAAACCCTATAGTTTTTGGAAATCTTGTACTTTCCGCTTCCTTAAAGGGACACTAAAGTGAAACAATGAATCCGTTTAGACTGATTTTACTCTGAAAGCTCTAATGTCATTGATTTTGCCATGATCATCATCATCAGTGGACGCGAAAATGATTGAGGCCCGTGAACTTATATATTTACGTGCACGTTAGAGAACCCCAGGCGGTCGACATTTCCGGAGCCCTCGACTACGGCGTCACTCATAATCGTATCGTGGTTTTGGGACGTTAAACCCTATCAATTATTATTATTATTATTATGTCACGGATTTCAAGGCACATTTTTCGTGCTTTGGCAACATTGGGCAACGGAAATTTCCTGAAACTTGGTATGTTAAGCCTCTGGCTCCCTCAGAGGACAACGTAGTCCATTTTTAACTATTAGGAACGACGTAGGTCCCAGAAGACGCCGTCAAAATCTACGACGTCATGGCGATTGGTGCGTGAACTTCAAGCTAGCGTCGCCACCGGCATTTTCTTCTTGCGCGTTTTCTCGTTTACCAAGCGTTTTCTCGCGGTGAGCGAGCTGAATAGCGGTATTGTGAGAGTAGTTTACGAACATGAGAAAAAGCAGCTATAGGGGACCTGAGGCGATGCGAAGGAGCGCTTCGGCATGTAGAGCCCGCGTTTCAGAAGGGGAGTGGGGGGGGGAGAGATGCAAAGGAGAGAGGGGAAGCGGAGAACGGGAGGAGAGAGAGGGAGGGGAGAGAGGGAACAGCGAGAGGAAGGGGAAATGGGAAGTGGAGAGGGGGAGTGGAGAGGGAGGGGAGGTGTTTGGAGAGGGCTTGCGCATGCGCAGTAAGGGTGGTCACGCCGCACACCACCACCGGATTGAACTCCGCTATAAGATGCTTCACATCTAAAAGCAGCTGCGTCTCTGAAATGTTCCGCCGTATTTGAAGAAAATTAGGTACGAGCTGCTTCCGAAGGCTATTTAGGCTTCTGACAGAAATGCACTCACATCTGAGTTTATTTAAATACGACGGCACATAAAACAATAAATATTAGCGGAAATCTCGGACTTTTCGATTCCTTAATGTTTAGCCATATTTTAATAAAATTTGGTACGACCTCATTTCTATCACTAAAATTCGAATTTTCTTTTTTTGAAGATTTTGTCGCATTTTGATAAATTTCGTCGAGTTTCGATCAAAGTGATTTTGGGTGCACTTTTGACCGAAAAGGTAGCAGTATACGGAAATTTTCGTCGCGTTTCAATAAAATTTATTTCGGATGCTTTTTTCATTCTTGAAGGCTTTGTCGCATTCTGACAAAATTGATTTCGGGTGCATATTTGACCAAAAGGGTACGCCTTAAACAGCCTTTGGAAATCCTGAAGATTTCTGTTTTTCGATGTTTGGTCACATAGAGATAAAATTTGATTCTCGGTTCATTTCTGCATGAAAAGATATGAGAAAGTTCATTTCGGGTAAACTTTTTGAGCAAGATGGCAAGCCTACGCAAAGTTATAAAGTTTGGAATTTTTGAATTTTGAAGGCCTCGTCGCATTTTCATGAAATTGATCTTGGCTATTTTTTAACGATAATGCAAGCCTACAAATAGTCCTTGAAAAACCTGAAATTCTCAATTTCCAGTGTTTCGTAATATTTTTCTAACTAGATTACGGGTCGGTTTTTGACCAAAAAGATCAGAGTTACAGCCATCGGAATATTATTGCGCTCATGATGATGATAGTTCATTTATATTTTTTTGTAGACGACCGACGGAGTTTGTCCCCGCGAAGAGATTTGATTTCGTTTTCTTTATTTTTTCCTCCTCTCCGCTTCTAATACATCTTTTCCTTCCTCCTCTCCACTTCGCCGTGCACAGTTTTTGTTTACTTGTACCTGCTGTACTTGCACCTTCCACAAATATTGGACTTGCCCAATATTTGTGGCGCATACCCGGCCGAGATTTTTGTTCGCGTTGGACAGACTACGGGCCGCTTAAACAGTTCCGCTGTTGAAGTCGTGGCGCAAAACGACACGAGAGAAAGGGACATGGGAATAGCACCTGCAGTGCCGTGTACCTGTCTGTCATTGTGTCGTTTTGCGCTACATTTTTATTTCTTCAAGAAGTCATGAACCAACTTTCCCAAGAAAATGCTTTGCTGCGTGGCGTCACCGGCGCACGTGCAGCGGCGGTGGTTGGCAAAACACCCCCGCTGCTGGCTCAGCGTGGTACAGTCGCACGGTGCTTGGTGGACGTTTTTAGAGGCGAAGCAGCTTTTGCTCGGGGCTGTGTCCGTCGTCGGTGGTGGCGTCCGCGCTCCACTGCGCATGCGCCTACGCTCTCTCCTACTCTCCTCTTTTACGCAGGTGTTCGGCCACCTTCTCTCCTCTCCTCCCCCGCGCTGCAACCGCGGCGCAGCCTCTCCTCCTACGTGATGCAGCCGCGCCGCAGCCAAATACTGCCTGCAACCCACTCTCTCTTCTCCCTCCCCCCATTTCATGTGTATATAAGCGCGTGCGCTCGCGTCGGCTTCCGTCATTCTCGCTTCGCTCCGTTCAGATGAGTTGTAACGTCGACGTCGGCGCCACTCGTTCACTCGGTGCTAACGGAAAGCAACGCACGAACAACAGCGTAATGATAACACAAACACTAAATACAAACCTTACACACTAACAGAAACGCCGAGTGAACGTAACGGAAACTTGGTGTGCGCCCCCAATGCTGCTTCGCATCCCCTCATGGTTCCCTTGAGTGGGAGATGGCGCAATTTCTTTTTTTAGGAGTAAAGCACCTTAGGGTCTCGGCTCATGTCGTAGTCACGGTCTGGACAAACTGAACAAGTCCCACTACTCGGCCCCTGTCCATTCTATGCATGAGTTAAAGGTTCGTCGTTACTGCCTAAAACATTGTTTGGCTTAGCAGCGGTGCCAGAATCCCCGACGAAATTTTCTTATCTAAAACCAGATACACAAACGTGGATCTCTACGCGGTAGGGTCATCTATTTGAAACACCACTTCTTGAAACATATCTGCAAGTGATGGTGCTTTACTCGCCACCGGTCCACTAAAAATGAATAATTAAGGCAACAGAATTAGCCCAACAAATAGCCGACGACGTTAGTTGAGCTGAAACACCCTTCCGTATATATGCCCAGTTTCAGGCTTGGCACCACTATAGTGCCTCATCAAAGAAATCTCTCAAAACAACGTCGCGAATTACCTCGGTCAGGCCCTTCTTCATCTGTCTCTCATTGCCGATTAGCAGCGATTTTGCTGTGGGACACACCGGCGCACACTCCATGCTTCGCCCCTCCCCAGTACACGCGCTCCACAGAAGTTCGTAAAAGACAGCGACGATATATTGGCTAATCTGAACGGATGGTGAAAGCTACAACATTGGGTGGTGTGCGAATAACAATGCATCTTGCTTGCGAAAACATTGGCGCGCGCTCTGTGAACGGGACCATTTGCAGTGACCGCGGTTGTAGACGGAACATCGGGACTGAACATTTTAGTGAAGCTAAAAATGAATTTGACGCGGTGATCTGCCAAAGCGTACATCTCAGTGTTTGCGCTGCGTGCCGGAAAAAAAAAATTGCATAATCTCCGCGCCGAAAGGTATAAACACGCATGAGCTCCCAGCATGTGTTAGCATTGTTGAATTCTGTATGTACGCTTCGCCACGGAGAATACACGAACCCATTAAAGATATCGCGTTTTATCGTAGATCTCAAATGCAATAATGGAAACAGTGGAGGTTCTTGTTTGACATATTCTTGTTAGCTTACGTTTACCACTCGACTTTTATCGAAGTTACAGTGCCCATTCCAAGTTTGTGTATCAAGTCAAAAGCAGCAAAGTGAGTACGCAAACACGTTGTAGGCATCAGATCCCGCGAAGTAACCGCGCAAGAGATTATGTATATAATTAAATTATCATGTTTAGCATCGCGAAACTGCAGTGGTTTAGAAAAGCCGTAGGGGAAAACATTGCTTTAATTTTCACGGCATGGATTTATTAACCTCAACCGAACGCACGGCAACGAGTGTTTTCCTTTCATTTTTTCAAACTGATCGTCGATCAGAATTTTGCGCCATGACTGAGAATCTAATCCATGACCTCGTGCACAGCCGCTCGACACCGTGTTGCCGCCAATGATGTACATCGTTTAAAACTGCAGTGCAGATGTCACGACGGACATTGAGTACGTTCACATCCATGCCACGCAAATATTTCTCCATGACACCAGTCATTTAGTACAAAGCACATCGTTTCGGCACCGTGAAGATGTACAACGTTTGCTTTCGAAGAGAGTAACATCTTTTTGTGGCTGTACGTGCACGTCTACGATGAGCAAATCAACCATATCTAGGCAGTGACTTTTCCTTCTAAAAGCCGTGACTTCAGAAAATGCAATTTGCAGAAACTTTAATGGAAACAATGCAGACACACGCAGGGCTGCTACGCTGAAAGATCCCGTCGGCAGAACATTTTTGCCAACCAGCGCCTGTGCGGAGGGTGAGGCTGGTGGGTGTGGCACTCGCATTGACGTCACACTGTTTGCAAACAGGGCAAAGGTCAATTTCCGAGTCGGTGGTTCGGCAGAAGGGACCTTTCTGTCGGAGCTTCCTCGCACGGGTGTACAAAGGCTGAAGTCGCGGCCTCCAAGTGTATTCGGTGGTCAGGCATATTTCAAACAGCGCAGAGGGGATTATTCCGGCATCCAGCAAGCCCTTGTTGAAATGGTGCAATTCAAAAACATATCTGCCGCGCACATCTCGAACGTCGAACCTTTTGCAGCTCTCTGGTGATGGTTATCACGACAAGTCTGAAAAAGTGAGCCGCACTTCTTTCCTAGACTTCACATCAGATGAATTACCTTTAAGACGTCTGTTCTCTATCGAAATTTGTCTTAGGATTTATTAGAAGCATACAAAGCCCATGCTGGAGTCAGTTTACCGCTCGATTTTAGTCTACACTTCTTATAAGACTAAGACGCGCAAGCCTTGAAACAGCGGAACTGAAAGATTCTGAAGACTAATATGGTTGCTTATAGGTTGTTTCTAGGCCTTAGCTAGGTGATGCAGGTTTTTTCTAGGTCGTTGCTAGGCATTATAGCTAGGTGATGCTAGGCTGTTTCTACATTGATTCTAAGCGCAGAGAGGTTCGAGTTAAACCACACACAGTCACAGACACAACACAGATGTCCAAACTCCAGAGACAGAAACTCGCGCTGAAACCAAACTTTCGCACCTTTCACAGATCTACGGGCACGTCGTCGTTGGCGTAGGCCTTCCGTCGCTTCGGGGTCTTCTCGTAGCCACCGTTGTCTTTCCCGTTCCCTAGTGTTGGGCTATCTGTTGCGTTCTACTTTTTAGTGGACCAGTGGTGAGTAGTGAGTTTACCCAATTTCTGTGGCACATACCCGTTTATTTTTCGAGATAGGGTAGGACACATTACGGCTAGCTTAAACAGCTTCGTTGTTAAAACGTCACAAACAAAACCAAACATTCGCTGCCAGAAAAAAGCCTGACTGGAATACGCTGCTTTGTAAACCGGTGTTGATATCACAGCTTGATATTTATTGCTGACTCTCCTTGGCCCAACAAAAATGGCATGTGATATTATGAAAGCATGTAGGAATAGGTATGAACAAAAATAAAAACAAGGTGAATACAGATATAACGCATTAGCTATGAGAATTGAGTTAAACGCCGCAAAAAAACAAAGTTACACTGTCACCACACAGACTTGCACATCAGTAATGAATACACAGTATTGTGATACACTTCCAAAAGCAATAAAAAGAATAAAAGATATTACGAATAAAATCAAACTCTCATTGGTGCAAAAATCCAACTGGCATATATTGTGCTTCCTTATAAACCAGTGAGTTTATATCGCAGTTGATATCTGTTGTTTGCTCTCTTTGCCACAACAAAAGTGACATGTGCATTACAAGAGCATATATAGGAGTAAGTATGAACAAAAATAAAAAACAAGATGAAGACAGATATACACTCAAACCTCGATATAACGAACTCGGATATAACGAATTATCGGTTATAACGAAGTAAATGAAGAATAGTCTTGTCATAGATGCAATGTTAAAAATACACGTTTATAACGAATTTTCGGATATAACGAAGTTATTTTCGTTGCATATGCGACTTTGTTATAATGAGGTTTGAGTGTAGTGCATTAGCTACGAGAATAAAGTTCAACGCCGCAAAAACAAAGCTTTGTTGTCACCACACAGATTTGCACGTAAGTAATGAAAACACAGTATTGTGATACACTTCCAAAAGCAATAAAAAGAATTTTAAAAAAGCACTACAAAGAAAATAGACTCGTTGGCGCAAAAATCACACTGGCATATTGTGCTTCCTTATACATTAGTGTCTAGATTAAAAAGAGTCTTCTATACACCAGTTTGATATCTGTTGTTTGCTCTCTCTGGAACAACAAAAGTGACATGCGATATTACAAAAGCATGTAATGAGTACACCTTAACAAAAATAAATACAAGATGAACACAGGAACAATGGATATGGCCATGGAGCATAAACGCAACTAAAAGCCAGCTACATTGTCGCATTACCGATGTGCACGTCGCTAATACGATCGTGGAGTGGTTCGCTCGTTCAGATGGCACAGCATATAGGCGATGGCGAGTCTCAAGGTGCGTCTGTCAGTGTTAAACTTTGAACACGTGTAGCCTGCAAAAGAATGAAAATCAAAGCGACGACCAATTTTGTTAGGCACAACCACACTATCCAAAAATCTAGACTTTTGACTCCTCACAAGCTGTACTATCATAAGACTGCACAACGAACCGCTTGCTCCAATACAGCACATCTCCTCAAACTGATCACCATAACAAGGTTGTTCTGTAATCATGACATGCGTATTTTCTTATGAATCATTCTAAATAATAATAATTGCTGGGACCTTATATTAAAGATGTCGTTGATCCCTCCGTCACAGGAATCGGTACAACACGAAAGTGAAACATGTCTTCATAGATGTAGTTGACTGTTTATTTTACATATATATATGAGAACTGGCACAATGACTGTTGGTGTTTGGCAGCTATAGCACCGTTTAGCGTGAATGCATCAACGTCGGCGCCTGATGGCGCATGTCCATCCCGACAACTAATATCCATGATCACGATTAAACCTTTGTGGTAGTTGAAGCAGTAAACCAACACCTGGACATAGCTTAGGGTGCATCGCGTGCAGACATGCCATCAACAAGCACATAATAAAGACTCATACTCAATATGCACTCATTCAAAGCGTCGTCACTTGAAGAGAGAACGGCAAGGTGTGCGCTCACCAGGAATAGGGTAACACATTCCTCTGTTCATGCATACACTATTAAGCAGCAATCCTGGAACGCAAAAGGCAGAAGTCGTAGCTTGAACTACGAACGCGTTCCACTTCCCGGTGGCGTCTGCCTCGCGGAGAAGGTGTGAGAGATATGAGGCACGTTTGTGAAGCCTCACAAATGTGTGCTGGTAGCACATTGGGTAGAGCGCCCGGCACCCATCTCCGCAAACCGAGAGCTCGTGGGTTTGACTCCCAGGTCATCCGCGTCAAAGAAGCTTTCTTTGCCATCTGTCCTTGTGTATTTTACCAGTGTCATTTCCGTGACAAAAATGACGTCAGTGAGTACTGGCATAAAACACTTGTGTTAAAAAATCCCGGCATAATTTTGAAGCAATGAGGTTGTTGAACAGGGAATGTCACAGGAGCCAACATCAAACAAGTGGTCTCGTCTTCGTTAAGGCAGCAAAATCCGTCCTTAGCAGCGTGTACGTGTACCAGGACTGGGCAGTATCACGAGAGTATCTTAGAAATACTTTTGAGTATCTGTACTTGTGTATCCAGATACATTTGAAAAACATATTCCTATCTCAGTAGTGAAATACTTTTACGATGCATTGACATATCGCGATACTGCACAACAAAGATTTCCAATATTCTTTTTGTAGTAAGTGAACTCATGCGAAGTGACAAAATCTGGCAACTTTGAAAGCTTACTCGTGCGAGCTGCAGATAATATTAATAATAATTGTTGGGGTTTTACATCCCAAAACCACAATATGATTATGAGGGACGCTGTAGTGGAGGGCTCTGGAAATTTCAACCACCTGGGGTCCACATGCACCTAAATCTAAGCACATTGGCCTCAAGCATTTTGCCTCCACTGTAATGGGGGCTGGGATTCGATCCCATGACCTTCGGGTCGACAGTCGAGTATCACAACCACTGGACCACCGCTGTGAGTGCAAGCTGCAGTGGTACATTCACCACACCAAAATGACACATGCGACGAGTCATCATCTTCGGCGGTGATGAATCATGGATGGAGACACTTCGGCTTCTGAATGGTCAGAACAAACCTACGTGATAGCAGAAGAGTTTCGGTACCTAGATGACTCGAGAAGAAACATAGCCTTGCTGCAGGACTTTCCGGTCACAAAGGTGGTATTTATTCATTATAACACGAACTTGTACTTGTCGTCTACAGCAGTTGAGAGACTTTTCTCGTTTGCGAGTCTTGTACTGAGGCCGAACCACAAAGACACCCTATTGAGACACCCTCCTTTTGCTTAAGGGCATTTAACGCAACAGCCTGCTCAGTAAAACAGATGTGTGTACAATACATGTATACTTATTATTTCACTGTTCAACATTAGTGATTCAAGCTATATGTGTGACTTGCAAGTTTCACTCCACTGCAACGTTGTTCACAATATTATGCTTCATTTGTTGCCTTTGTGGAGCATTAGTATCCGTGAAATAAAAAAGTATTCCAGTATCTGTATTCTTGCATATGTACTCCTGTATCTGTATTCCGGGATACTTTTGTTGTCTCTTTACAAGACGGGGTTCATAGCAACTTTGAAGAAAAAATCGCCCGCATCTTCCCACGGGGGCAACTCGAGTAAATGCGTCACAGAGTGGTGGGGGTATCGCGTTAATGTTGCGTAATTGGGTATGGTTTGGGAATGCTTAATTGTTACATGATGCGCACACCAAGTACGACTTGAACGGCTCCAGCGTGCACAAAGTTCCGGGTCCGCAGCTCGCTTCAAACGCTTGCATTCAGCGTCATATGCTCGTCTCTTCGCAGCCTCATCTTCTGCGTTGCTTGTTGTTGTTGATGCCGAAGACCGTGAGGGTGGGGTAATGTAGCCTTCAACGAGTGGTGGGGCGCTGATTGAAGGTACTGTTGCTTCCATCGCATCTACTCGAGTCAAGCAAAGCGTCAAGTCAAGCGAAAGCCAAGTAAAGGCGCCCTTGACTGAATTCCGAACGCGCACTATTTACATACCGCCCGCGTTCGAGGGAGAGAGGGACGGAGAGGAGAGGCTTGCTGCCGGCACGAGACGAGCCGAGCATGCGCAGTGGGGGTGTGGACGGCGCCGCCGACGCCACAGGTGCTACTAAGAAATGCTCCGCATTTAAAAAAATTGAAGGGTTTTTAAGGACTTTCAAGCACCTAACGAAAAATTACACCATCTCCCGCTAAGGGGACCATGAGGCGATGCGAAGCCAGGCACTTGCACGATCGCATTCCGTTGGCGATCGTTGGGCATGCTACCGACCTCGCGTCGTGGAACGCGAAGAGGGACCCCACGCGCGTAGTATCTTCCATCTAGCCTGGCCGTTAATTTTCACAGGGCGAGCGGGGAACGCGGTCGACAGGCGGGCGAGAGGGGGGCAGCATAGGAGAGAAGAGAGAAGGGGAGGGGACGCGCATGCGCTCGAGCTCACCGCGGCGTTGCGCAGGAGAGAATTTCGGCATGTCTAGCCCGCGTTTCAGAGGAAGAGTGGAAAGGGGGAGGGGAGAGGGGTATGGGAGAGGGGGAGAGGTAAAGTGGAGAGGCGAAGGGGAGAGGGGGAGGAGAAAGGGAAAGGGGAGAGGGTGAGTGGAGAGGTGTGTGGAGAGGGTATGCGCATGCGCAGTAAGGGTGGTCACGCCGCACACCACCACCACCACCACCGGATTGAGCTCCGCCTTAAGATACTTCGCATCTAAAAAAAATGGGCGAAGCTTGCACCAAGCTCCGCAAGGCTTGGAACAGCAAAAATGGACAATTCTGAAGACTAATATGGTTGCCTATAGGTTGTGCCTTAGCTAGGTGATGCAGGTTGTTTCTAGGTCGTTGCTAGGCTTTAGCTAGGTTATGCTAGGTTTCTTTGTTGTTTCTTAGCGCAGAGAGGTTCGAGGTAAGCCACAGGCAGTCACAGACATGACATGGATATCCAAACTGCAGAGACAGAACCTCGCGCTGAAACCAAGCTTTCGCGCCTCTCATATATCTATAGGCACGTCGTCGTTGGCGTAGGCCTTCCATCGCTTCGAGGCCACAGTCGCTTCGCAGCCATTTGTTGGGCTAACTGTTGCCTTCTTCATTTTTAGTGGAACAGTGGTGAGTAGTGGGATTTACACAATTTCTGTGGCACATACTAGAGATGCAGAACTATCGATGGTACTATCGATAGCTGAGTCACTATCGAACTATCGATGGTAAGAAATACTATCAATAGCACTATCGATAGTAATTTCAATGGTTATATCGATAGTATTAAAATCCAACAGCATGAACTCATTGCAGAATAAACTTGGTTCCCCATACCCGTGGTACATAGCGGAGCCGGAGGAGCAGTTGACATGCTTGTGTTCTTCACCAGGGTGCTTTGCTGACACATGATCATAAAGTCAAACTGTTCAGCTAAGGCAGAAAGGAAGCCGTTACATGTGGTGGAATTGCGCGGCTTCAAATTTATATGGCATTTTATGATTTCAAAATAAAAAAATATATCAAGAACTAAGTTTGTTAATTGTCAGATGTAACTGGTTGCTTTTGGATATGAATATATTGATGGACATATTCCCCCAGTTTCACTTCGGAAATAATTTATTTCTCTCACCAAAAACTGCTCATAAATTAAGCAAAGCTGATAGTAGGCTATCGCAAATATTTTGAAAATATGGCCGACCAGCAACAGCATCATTATTCACACCACTATCGATAGTACTGTAACGTGGTTGTGACGGTGAAGAATGCTGCAGCAAGACTGAGAAATACGCAGCTCTTTATTTGGGCGAACTTGTGCCCAGGAAATCAAAACTCAAAATACAAGCGATACATGCAGCGCCTTGGTAGCGGTAAGTACAGTCGTCGGCCGTCGAGTAATCTGATCATCGGTGGAACGCGTCGTCTTTTATACATCAGTCATCAAACTTTCCAGCGTTATCGCTGATGTTGGCGTAAGCTCTCGAATAAACTTGAATATTCGCGTCCGCCGCATAATCTAATCAAAATGATCTCAAACAATCGCGAAGCTTCTCAAACGCTCCTGCGCGGTCTACGTCAAATGCTGCTAACAGTCTGTGGGTGAAGACCAATACATCAAAACAAAGCAATAAACACGCGTGGCAGTAATATCGCTAGCATTATTACCGATGGTACTACCGATTGGACTATCGATAGTTTGTCAATAGTAGTACCATCGATAGTCAATTTACCGGTAGTTCTGCATCACTACCATGAACACGTTCACCTGATGGGTATATATGCATACACACTCACACATTTACAAAGGGGTTGGGCACCCTTCCCTCCTCACTGCCACAAAATAAAACCCCCGTCGCTGAGGTTGTGCGCGATGTCTCAATCGGTGGGTGTGGCTTAGCTATTGCGCATGCGGGGCTTCGCCAGACGGTGCAGTATCTGGTCGCTAGATGACACGATGCTTGCTTACTCTTTCTTCCTATCTTTTTTTAAATGCGAAGCATTTCTTAGCGAACTTCTGCGACTTTGCGCCTGCCTGCCTGCCCTGCCTGCCCCGCCTGCCCCGCCTGCCTGCCTGCCTGCCTTGCCTTGCCTTGCCTTGCCCTGCCCTGCCCTGCCCTGCCGTGCCCTGCCCTGCCGTGCCCTGCCCTGCCGTGCCCTGCCCTGCCTGCCCTGCCCTGCCCTGCCCTGCCCTGCCTGCCTGCCTGCCTGCCTGCGACTTTGTGCTCTCTTGGCCGTTTTGTTAAAGGGACTGTCTACTGCTCGGAACGATTTTTCTGATTGTGGTGAAAATGAGAAGATCGTTCGTCACATCCGCAGCAACGAGCGTGCTTTTGCACCATAAAAAAGGAATTATATTTTTAATTTGATGTTGAAAATCGTGAAAGAATGACCGCTAGCGTCACCCAACAGCGATGTGGTCAATCTACTGGTAGGACAAGAAATCCTCGCAGGTAAACTCATTTTGCTTAAAAACAAACATGTATAACTTGAAATTGTATTTTATGCTTTTGAGGCAACTTTTGGTTGTGTCATAGAGTAAGTTTTTGCTTTTTCTTTTTTTCACGCATCCAAAAAGGCCCCTGGTGGCGCTGCTTGCGGCGCCGTCTTCGATTTCGTCGGCTTCAACTCATGTGCTATGCCATGCAGCCCTACACGCTGGTCGTACTGTGGCGCTGTATTGTTAGGATGTCTCACATGTGCTGCACTGTAAGGCATGCATTTATTGTCTCTTTTTGATGAATCAACTTGGCTTGCATTGCGGCAGCAGTGCTAAAATAAACGCATAGACTTCGATTACAGCAAAACAAGTGCTCTGCAATCGGATAATAAGGCTTCATTTAACCGCTAGCACGCTGAAAACGACTGTTACGTTCATTACATTACTGTTCAGCGAAAATAAAGTAACCCTACAGAAATCACATGTGCTTTTGGTTTTAATTTTTACCGGCACTACAATCGTCATCGCGTCCACCAACCAGTGTTGTGGGCATGTTTCATGCCAATGGAAGACCGAATGCAGATCGAAAAATTCTGTTTTAAAAATTTCTACTCACTTTCCAGAGAAGCCGCTGCAAGGTTGGACACTTCAGACTATGCTTTCTCATCAACATCAGCCTGTCTACGCCCACTGCAAGGCAAAGGCCTCTCCCATGTTACGCCAATCAACCCGGTCCTGTGCTTTCTGCTGCCACGTTACACCTACAAACTTCTTAATCTCACCTACCCACCTAATTTTCTGTCTCCCCCTCACGCGTTTGCCATCTCTTGGAATCCAACGTTTGCTATTGCGGGACAAAACAGAAAAGCGATGAAGGACGGTAGACAGTCCCTTTAATCGGACGTATACCAAATTTGGTATGGCATAACATGACCAAATTACGAACATAGATGACAGGTCATAACATGAAAATCATGACATGCATGTCATGAACACCACGATTTAAATTCCATGGTCATGGGGCTGTTGCGACCGTTTTGTTAATTTCATATACTACACCAAAATTCGTATGGCGTGACAAGAGTTCATGACGAACATAATGACAGGTCCTAACGTGCAAATCGTGACACGCATGTCATGTACAGCATGACTTACATGACATGGTCTCGGGGCGCTCGCGGCCGTGTAAATGAATGGATAAATACAAAAAATTGGTATGACGAGACATTTCTGTATGACGAACATAACTGACACGTGGTAACACGAAAATCATGACAAGCATGTCACGTACAACATGATTTGCATGCCATGCTCATGGCACACTCACAGCCGTTTCGCTAGCTTGATATACACCAAAATTGGTATTGTGCGACGCTACTGTATTACGAACGTAAATGATAGGTGTTAACATGAAGATCATGATATGCATGTCGTGTACGACATGATTTACATGGCACGCTCATGGTGCACTCGTGGCCGTTTCGCTAGCTTGACATACACCAAAAGTCGTATTTCGCGACGCGACTGTATGACGAACATAAGTGACAGGTGGTATCATAAAAACCATGACATGCATGTCATGTATCGCATGATTTATATGCCACGTTCATGGTGCACTCGCGGCGGTTTCGCTAGCTTGATATACACTAAAATTAGTATATTGCGCGATGTGACTGTATGACGAACATAAATGGCAGGTGGTAACATGAAAATCATGACATGCATGTCGTGTAGGGCATGATTTACATGCCACGCTCATGGTCTGCTCGCGGCCGGCCGTTTCGTTAGCTTAACATACACCAACATCGGTAGTGCGCGACGCGACTGTATAATGAACATATATGACAGGTGGCAACTTGAAAATCATGATATGCATATCATTTACGGCATAATTTACATGCCACGCTCATTGTCTGATCGCGACCGTTTCACTAGTTTGATACTATACATCAAAATTGGTATTGTGCGACGCTACTGTATTACGAACGTAAATGATAGGTGGTAACATGAAAATCGTGATATGCATGTCGTGTACGACATGATTTACATGCCACGCTCATGGTGCACTCATGGCCGTTTCGCTAGTTTGATATACACCAAAATTGGTATTGCGCGACGCGACTATGACGAACGTAAATGAGAGGTGGTAACATGAAAACAATGATATGCAAGTCATGTACGACATGATTTGCATGCCCCACTCATGGTGCACTCACAGCCGTTTCGCTTACTTGATACACACCAAAATTTGTATTGCGCGATGCGACTGTATGACGAACATAAATGGTAGGCGGTAACATGAAAACCGTGATATGCATGTCATGTATGGCATGATTTACATGCTGCACCCACGGCGGTTTCGCTCGCTTGATATACACCAAAATTGGTATTGTGCGATGTGACTGTATGACGAACATAAATGACAGGTCCTAACACGTGAATCATAACACTCATGTCATGTACTGCATGATTTACATGACACTGTCTTGGTGCGCTTCCGGCTGTTTTGTTAAATGGATATACACCAAAATTGATATGGCATGACATGAGTACGTGACGAACATACCATAAAATGCCGAGCAAGCGCCCCTCCTCCTTTCTTCGGGAGATCAGAAATAGGCGCCAGTGACCGAGCAATTGCCCCCTCCTCTCCCTCCTCCCCTGCGGCCACTTTTCTTTTTCAAGACAAGCATTGTGTAAAAAGAACCACAAGAATGAGTACACTGAATGTGTATCTAATGTTGTTTATGAAATTCCGTTGTCACATGGCCGGCTGTATAATGGTCAAACCAGTCGCTGCTTCAATTTGAAAGTGACGAGGGGAAACGAAAACAGTAAATAAATAGAGCATTTCATTAGAAACATGGATGGGCATTTTTTATGTTTAGTGGCTCTCCCGTCATCATCTAGAATTTCGGTCCGGAATTGAGCAAGTGCCCCCTCCAAATCTGGTCGGATTATCCTTCACCGTGGGGGGGGGGGGAGCGCTTGCTCGGCATTTTATGGTAAATGACAGGTCATGCATTCTATATACCAAAATATACGTTTCATTATATATAAGATTGTACATGCATGCATGCACGACAAACATGTGGTGTATAGTGAACTAGATGTCACGACATGAACGACTTCATTTCCTCAAAGAGGAACAAGGCAATGTATGGAGCTCTTTGCTGGCTGCTTCGCATTACGTCGATTCCCACAGTGCGTGGGATGTGCCGGATTTTTTTTCTCTCTTTCTCTACTTCTCTTTCGTTGATGTTCTCTCTGTCTCTTTCTTTCTGCGTTTCTTTGTCTCTAATTCTCTCTTTTTCATTCTTTCTGTGCTACACTTTACTCTCTCCCCTCCTCCTCACACTTACTTCCCTTTCCCACCCCCTTGCTACACTATACTATACAAGGCTATGCTATGATCTGCAAGCATGCCTGGATAGCCGAGTGGTTAGGACGCTTGCCTTCTGATCGAGGGTACACTGGTTCGAATCCTGCCTCGTGAACAATTTTTTTTCGGCAAGTTCTCTTCTTTATTTCTTTGTCTCTCTCTCTCTCTGTACTCGTTCTCAGGGTTATTACAGGCCACGCCGTAGTATTGTGCACCTAACTGTAAATAAAATGTTGTCCTCGTTTCAAAATTCTTTTGAATTAAATGTTTCGCTGCTGTAGTCACCGACATATGTTATGTCTAGAAATACTGTGTGATTAAAATGTAAAAAATGTACGCATCTCACGCACGAGTGAACATGAAAAGCGTTAGTTGCCCCAAGAAGTAGGTGCCGATTAGCTAATATTCTATGCAATATCCTTCCGACATGTGCTTGTAAATAACATGATACGCCTGTGGCGACCACTGCGCACAGACCTACGCAGCCTCCGTCTCGTCACTGATTAGCCCGGCGTGACACAGCTACCTGCTGCAACACGCTTCCGATAAAAGACAGCGCCACGCAGTTTCAACGGAGGCTTACGTCACCACTGCTGGCTATATAACCCAAGCTACCAAGCTTGGTCTCATGTTTGTTTCTCTAACCTTCCAAAGCGCAGCATCGGCATGCTTGCCCTGCTGCTGCTACTACGTTAATAAACATCGTTTCGTTTTATGTTGGGATCCGTCCTTCACCGACTCCGCATCCCACACGCCAATAATGTTCGCGTTCACATCGTCGCTTCCAGGGTCTACTGGCACCTTACAGTGTCAACCCGTTGCAGCAAGAGTTTTTTGTCGCCGACTGAACGCTTGCAAAACCACCTCAGCGCGCAACCAATGATAGCGCACACACAGTCGAACGTAACCCATTCCTCGGAATAGCATTTCTTCAATTTCATACGAAAAGCACCACACACTTGAGGCATCTGTTAACATTTCATAGCACACAGGGGTGGATACAGGTTTCGTCCGAAAGGGGATCAGCTTTTGGGAGAACTTCATCCTCTTGGGGTACACATTAAAAAATTTAAGGGTAGGCTGTCAGGACATGCAGGCCGCCCCTCTGAATTTAAAGGGCCTGTAAACAGGCTCAGACTATTTTCTACACTTCCGAAACAAGCTCGTTAATTCGTGCAGGAGGCCACAGTGAGCACATTCCGCGAATATCACAGCACTACGTGCCACGCCATCTCGAAAAGCAATTCCCAGACCGTTCCCCAGCGCTTGTCCAACCCTCCCCATACGCGCAGAGACGTAAACTTGCCCATGGGCAACTTTACGTATCACTGGCTTCGTAGACTGATCCTCTGCACTACGAAACGGCACCTCCGCCCTGCGGTTTTGGCCGCGCATTTACCACGCTTCTTCACTGTGCTGCTAGGGTGACCCTAGCGCCGCTCTGACACGGGCAACATGTGGAAGAAGCCTTGCTTGGTCGTTGGCTGTGTGCCCAGGACGTAATCACCGACATCGTGTTACATCGCCAAAGTGGGTGTAGTCATGACAGCGGGCTACGCCTACCCCTCTTGGTTGCCGAGAAGGGTAGGAAGGCCGACCGAGAAACCGAAATTAGGTGCAGTTTTTACTTCACTTATTAGTAAAATTCTTGTGGCAGCATGTTCACGCCATATAAATGCACAGTTACAGCTTCATATCACATTTTGGACCGCGGGGTTGTTTAACAGGAATGCTTGAAAAAAGAACGCAAAAATACGCATCTGGAATGCTTGCAAAATACGCGCAGTGAAGCCATGCGCACGCAAAGCATTCCATCAAATGGTACCTTGTCAAACTCCACAATCGAAAACAAACTATAATACATGCTCCAGAACAATTGGTCCGTTCAGTGAGGATCTATGACGCACACGAGCTACCTGTCTAACATGTAACTGTTATGGCAATGTAATAAACAAAGTAATGACGTCAACAGCAATGAAGGCATTTGTGAGTAGCCGCGATGCAGCTTTAAAGCTCGTGCGCGAAGCCGGTTTGTCTGTACCTGCAAGCACATGGCGTGAAAACTGTCTCGTTCCGGCATGACACGAAAGAGTGTTCTCTGATGAGTGCCGATGCTGTCACATACCATATATTAAGAACGGCAAACGTAAACATGGCGTTAGTTGTATAAGGAGTAGCCAAGCAACGGAATGATCTACTGCATCTCGTCGGCTGCGAGGAAATCTAATAATATGGAGTTTAGTTTCCTGCAAACTTTTTTCAGCATCCGAATTTCCCCAATCTGAGCAGCACAGCACATGAAAATATGTCAGCGTTGCTGTTCTTGTCAGCCGCAACACATTGATACGTATGCTCCGTGTGCGCACATACGGAGTGCGCTTAGCCATGACGGAAATGCGCATGGTGGCTGCTAGATGGCAGCAGATTTTGCACAAGGTCTATAAACAGACCGGAATTAATTATCTACCACGCGCTGCAGCAAGCGATGTGCCGTGTTTTGACTAACAGGCTCCCAGCAACATAATGCAACGAGAAAACAGCAAACCAAAATTTTTGTGTCAGTACCCCTTTAAACATTCGCACGGGCCTACTTTTATCGAACACTACGTTGTCCCAGACGAGACTTATTTTTTTGTGTGCTCCTTAAAGGGACCGACAACTGATTTTTCTCGACCCAGTTTTTTACGGCGCGACAGGAAGCTCACCCTTCGTAGGGTTTGTAGCTGCAGTGGTTTATCCGAGAAGCCCGTAGTTATTTTATAAGCAGTATTTTTCAATCTGAAAGGCTCCAAACACGCATGAAGGCTTGCTCCAGCAACGCTGAGAATTGATAGCGATGCCGCTAGCCCTTGTGAAAGCTGTCGTTGGTCTGCTTTCGCAGGAGTTACTGTAAGTATGCCTAACCACCTTTACTTTGAGCTTTCCAACCATTTTTGAAAATAGAAAGCTGTCACAATGAGATGTGTGGCTTTATACACCTTCCCGGTATTTGTACAGCGTTGTGTGCGCCTGCGCCTGTTTCATGGATGGCTTCTCCCGGCGTCGTTACTCTCTCGATACACGAGCCAAGCCAAGTAATCGAAAACGTAACTGTGCATATGCACGGCCGCACGAGCAGCAGCGCGCGTCATTTCTGAGACGAAGTGTAGGCAGCAAAACTCTGTCGCTCCAAAATCTTAGCGACCTGGTAACTGCGTGCACGGTTGCATGAGCACGCTGAAAAGTTGCTCAAGACGCGCTGACGAGCATGGGATCATTATGTCACGCGAAGGAAGTGCCACTTTAATGCATACTACTAACGCAGGCCTATAGTATGTACATTATTATGGACTAATACCTTTTAATATAAAGAAACGAACAATATTTCAATACTAACAAAAAAATCGTCAACCGCGTACAGCAATCAACGGTCACGTGGCCGTCTTCATCGGATCGTCCATGTTTTTGCCGCCAGAGGCGCCACAAGTCATTTCTCGCGACTTTCAATTAAGAATTAAAAATATAAATCCATCTCGCACGAAAAAAACAGGGTTGGTTTGAGTCAGTGCAATAGACAATCTTTACATCAGTGGAGTCAACTCATTTCATATTCTGGGCAGTTGTCGGTCCCTTTAAGAAACAAAACAACGTATTCTAGTCTACACCACCTCACCAATTATGGCATTCAGGCGAATCGGATCCAGGACTTCTCTGTTGCCGGTGCGACTCGTTTTCTTCAGGCATTTGCCTTGCAGCTCTTGACGAGTGAATACGGCTTTGCAGAGTTGGCGGGCAAACTTGGTCGCGGTGAGGCTTGGCTGCTTCCAAATCTTCTCCAACTGCTTCTTCTTCAAAGTGACACCTTCACCAATCTTCACCTGAGGCAGGTGAAGCAAAAAAAGAGAAAAGAATTCACAACGTGAACAGCAACAAGCGAATGCTTGGCAAGAGGAACAAAGAGATCAGACGGGCTAATTAAGTATGAGGTTTTACGTGCTAAAACCACAATATCATGAGGTACTGTAGTGGTGTCTGTATTAATTCCGACCATCTGGAGTTCTGTAACAAGAAACGTAAAAGGACTGGCTACTATCCTTAATGATCATTCTGCTTTGTATTGCACTAAAAAGCATAGCGTCTGACGTGTCCAACCTTGCAGCAGTTTCTCTGGAAAGTGAGTAGAAAATTTTAAAACAGTATTTCTTTAATCTACATTTTATCTTCTTCGAACAGTGTGGGGACATCTTAATGCTGGTTACTGCACGCAATGACAATCGTTCTGCCAGTGAAAGTCACAAACTGGAACCACTTTCGGTTTTTGCAGGAGTAATTCATTCTTAGTTCGTTCTTGTTTAGTAATAAAACGACCACCGTAACGGTAGTTTAGAGCACGCGATCAGTCAAACAAAGTACTATTACTGCAGTTTTTTTTTAGTTTTGTTTACTCAGCAGGAAAAAAACCACTGGAGTCGAGTGCAAAACTTGGTGTGTTCCTGCAACTGGTACGCAGGTGTCATGATTGCAAATCGAGCAATAGTGGCTCTACTCATGTCAAACGTGCAGTTGAAACCAGTTCTGTGTTGCAACGCCGATACGAACGACGTGCTCCACAGGAAAGAAAGAAGGTCCCCTGCTGCCTGTCCTCACAGACGACTTTTCGCGCAATCCACCAGCCAAATGACAAAGCTCAATCCGTCAGTACATGCCACAGCTTCGCGAACCCATAACCATGTGCTTGCTCTGTGTAAACTGCAAGGCGCCATGTTTGAAGCAGCTGGCGAAAATCCTGCAGCCTTGCTTTATGTGCCACCATGTGGCATCATCTTGTGCACTTGCAGGGGCTATCCTTCTTCCATGGGTGCGAATACGGCCCTACCTCCTAGGCTTCGTCACTGTCGCACACATTGGCAATCAGCCACATCTTGTCGACGGAGAGAACAGTGGAGGCGAGAGTGGCATCATCCACAGAAACGTAACCTTCCTGTATGATTCCATCGCTAAACAGTTGCAGGCATGAAAGGCCCCGGTGAAAATAAAAAGACAGTGCGGGAAGACCGCAGGAAGCATGGACAACAAGCCCATGCCAACACGACGGCAAACCAAAGCAGATTACAGAGGCCTTATTTTTTTATTAACAGTGTGGCGCCATAGGCGGCATGTTGAATATAGCAAATATGGATCTCGGAGTGTATGTTTTCGATGGCAGGAATAAAAAATCACCACGCCTGCGCATAACACGCAGCCTAGGTCGGCAAAAAATTGCAGCTCACTCAGACTCACTAAAGAAATAGAGTTTGCTCTGAGGACTCACTCGGACTCAGATTCACCAAAATTTTTCTCAACCAGACTCACTTGGACTCCGACTCACTAAAATTTTTCTCAACCAGACTCAAACTCACCAACATATTATTCAGATGGACACACCACGACTCACACTCACGGCTTGACATGAGCCTGAGTGAGCCTGAGTAAGTTGATTCATGAATCCGTTAGCATAAAATCAGCTTTTTCGATCATGGTGTCAATGCTCCTTAACGCCAATATCTCACATAATCGGTGCTCTACAATACGCCTTTTGATCTTGTACCTTCAAACACGAGTTATCAGTGGTTTCAATCCAGTAAGGACATTTCTGAGAAATATGTGACTCACGAGCTATCTTTATCCAGTTACCGTGAAACAGTTTGCAGGGGGAGGTCATCGCACCCAACCCCTCCCCCCCCCCCCCCCCCCAAACTCACGCCTCTGATCAATAAATACTGAGGTGATGCCCGAACGCTTGTGCGTTGAGATACATGTGAATAGATTTGAGTATATACATAAGTAATGCTGATGCGTAGATAGGGCCATAGGTCGGCAATGAAAGGTGGAGCTCACTCAGACTCGCTCAAGAAATATATTTTGCACTTAGGGCTCACTGAAACTCACCAATATTTTCCTCAACCGAACTCAGTCAGACTCACGACCCAATCTTAGTCTGAGTGAGTTGACTCAAGAGTGAGTTTGCCGAGCTATGCACGCAGCACAGTCATAGCAAAACCTGGAAGAGCAGCCTTTCCACAGCCAGTTGTACTCTCTTGTGGCAACATACAAGTACATATGCAATGTACCCACTACGCCAAAAACCACCATAACTTTCATGAAGTAGGGAAGCACCCGCTACACCATTATTCGGGATTCTGTGGATAAGCAAGAAACTCCCTAAACATCTGTAAGGCATTATGTGCGCTTTGTGCTGTGGTTGGTGGTGATGAAAAAATATGGCTGAGCTTTTTATAATGGGTAGCAAGCATCGAATAACTTGATGCGCAATTTGCATTGTGTGATGCCTGGTTGTTATTTTACTCTTCTACGACGCTATATCACATATGTTAACAAAATTCCTTGCCCGACACGACACTTGCATAGGCCTAGTGCGCTGCAGCTCTGACTGAACAAGCGGTGCTGCCCGCGGCACGCTCTAATCAGTCGCAGCTGAGAGCGTGTGTGTACGGGCGGAACTACAGCAGCTCAAAAGAACGAAGCTGATTCACAGTCAAACAAGAGTGTAACTATGCTATTGCTGCATGTATGGCTGTCACAACGGCTACACAAACACTGCCGGTAAGCTGCCAAAAATAAAGTTATATTGATTTATATCGAAGACTCACGAGAACGAGCGATGAGAGCGTTGAATAAGGGCAGTGTGACATGTGAAATAAACAGACGCTATCAATTTTTTAAGTCCTTGCTATTATTGCGCTTATTTCCTTGTCGTGGTCTCTGCCTTCTTTTAGCACCGATGGAGGTATTCGGCAACTTGTGAAACACCGAAACCGCATAAGCAGTGCTCTTGCTCTCCTGTCTATATGCGTCGGGATGGTTTCTAAACCGAATTGCGTGCGCCTGCTAGATTTATTCAATAGTGAGGGCCACCAGTGGAAACCGGGCCAACAATTTAACCGCTGTTTTGTCGTAAACGAAACAAACATATTATTCAGGATGCGGCATACGTAACAATTTTTGCATTTGACGACCATCACCAAGCTCCTTCTGATGCCACCGCGTACAGTGAATGATCCGATAGGCAGGTAGTCTAAGTTATTTGCAAACAGTTACGCAGAAGGAAAGCTGCCTGTCTATGAGATGCGTGCAGGGGCACGTTCGCTTAAGCCGCTTAACTGTTATGAGAAATACGCACGCGATGGATGCCTAAGTGGAACTTAACTTGTGCTACAGACAGAGTTCTTGTCACGAACAAAGCTGCGGACTACTCGAAGTTTAGCTTTCTGGAGTCAGCTGATGCGGTAAAGCTTCTTTGTGCATTGGCTGCCGCGGCGAAGCAACGTCGGAATTTATGCCTCGCTAGAAAAGGGTCAAATGTCTTGGATTTTTACTCGCCGTTTAATTCGCCTAACGTACTGTCTTAGTTTTTTCGCTTGCCTGTGTCTGCTTAGAATAAAGGTGTTTGATCAACATCGACAATTGTTGGCGTTTTACGTGCCAAACAAGGTATGATTATGAGGCATGCCGCAGCGTGGGAATCAGGATTAATTTTGACCGCTTGGGGATCTTTAATGTGCACATAAATCTCAGTACGCGGGAGTTCTGTGTCTTTCAATCCATCGAAATGCAGCCACCGTGGCCGGCAATCTATCCCGCGCCCTCGAGCATAACAGCGCGACACCATACATGCTATGCTAGCACGGTGGTTTGCTTGATCAATGTCCGCGTGCATGCATATCGCGGACTTGGCATACATACCACGGCAGAAAAACATTGATGCAGCTACCCCTTGCCTCTTACTTTTTTTTTACTGCAGTAGTGGGCAGCGTGGTATCGACACAGCACGTACTTATCAATGGAGGCTTGTGAGCCTGCACTAGCTTGACACAAATCCCAGCACAATCAGGAAATGGTGACGACAGAGTCGCCACCATGGCACGGCACTGTCTCTTCGACGCCGTATGCACAGACGTAGTCTGCTTTGCAGGGCCTTTCTCAGTTTTCCCGTGCTTTCCTGAGAAAGTAACCTTCAGACAAAGTTATTTTTTTTCTAAACCATAGTGCACTATTACTGGCGCAATGGCTGCTCGAGCTGTTCGCGCCAAACTCAAGCACGGGAACTGCGCACGCGCGTGCGCTCACCGCGGTGCAGTGCGGCCGGTCGTCTGTGTGTGAGCGGCTGAGTTATGCTGCGACTCCCCGTCAGGCGCCCTTTTTCGGCGCGCCACCTATCCAGCGCTGGTCTCCCATAGACAACTAGGAAAATGTGCAGAAATCACCGAACATCCCCAAGGAACGAGCGAGCGCAAATAACTCACAGGGTCCCTTACGAATTCAGTTAAGAAGACTCGAAGGCGCAGGCCCTCTTCTTTTTCCTCTCAGCCGATGTATTGACGCTACCCCGCCGCTTTTCGAAAGCTTTCTGCACCTAACGTGGCTTTGCACTTTCTCCAATGTCGGAGGAACCTCACCTGGTTTTGCATTTCGTCAGTGATTGGACCATCTTTGAACAAGCTACGATATGATGTGATAACGTCATCATGTGACGTCACGTCACTGTGATGTCATGACTTCACAAATTTTGGCGATTTGTGACGTCATTGTGACTTCATATGAAGTCATCTCATGATGATTTTTTGCATCATTTGTCCACGACGCCACGGGACGCGAGACGTTGCCGACGGTCAAATTTCGCATTTGATGAGACATCTAAGGCTTTCGCCTTAAAAAGCAAGAGGAACGGAACGAACTTTTCTCTTGCTTAGCCCAAGCACCTACTACCAACAGAACGGATGCAAAAGTCAAAGGAAGCTATTCTCGTAGTCGATGAAAAAAAACTTACTTAATGTGAATAATACAAGACCTTGGTAAAACTTTGACAATCTGAAGGCGGATATCCTAACCGACGCTCTTCATCTGATCAATAGCAATTATATGGATAGCAATTATATGGACACTGTCAGCGGGATTTTGCGGTCACCACTGATCTGTACAGAGTCTAAACCGATAACATTGCTTACGCATCGTCTGTTTCACGTGCGAGTAAATGCGCGCTAGCGCTAGGGACGAACGTGGTTGAAGCAGAGATGAAACGAGCCGGCCGTCACCGTCGCGCGAAGGGCACTTGCGATAACATCGTTCCGCGTGCGAGGCTTGTCGTCGCTTGCTTACCAGTCATTTCGTCGGGCAGGGGACCATAAGGGGCGCCGTTGAGACGGGGACGGTCGCAAGCGCTGGTGAACACGCTATCTCGACAGACATCGGTAACGGCTACCCTTTCAAGTGCTGGGCTCTCCACTTAAAGCAGTAGTGACACAAATTTTTGAAGGCGAGATAACTTGTGGGATAGATCTGTGTGTACACAAACGCATAATCTAGGAAATATTAACGACTGATATAACCTATAACACATTTAAGATCAATTTTGAAATTGCGTGTAGCGCATCTGTACGCGAAACGTCCCACCTCGCGTCACCGTGACGCACGGGGCGCGCAATGCACTGGATGCGCAGGGCATAACTGGATTTCCAGGAGATTTTCCTATGACCCGTACAACCGGGAGAAACGTTCAAAATCCGGGAGTCTCCCGGGTAATCCGGGAGACTTGGCAGGTATGCTTACCCACCGTTAAAAGTGCCAATGCTTGGTTGATGACGGCAGTCAGTAAAGTGGCCGAGGTTTCTAGAATTTTTTTTCTCATTCCATTTTTTCTTTATCGCGTGATAGCAGTTACGGACAACTACCGACGGACAACTACCCCACTGCCGTTGTGATCTGATAACAGCTTTCGCTTAAAAAAAAACATGGGCAACGTTGTGCGGCTAACCCCATGGTGAATCCAGGAAAGATGCATGAAAAGGCAATGGCTTTTCTTCATGGCCACTACAGCCAATGTTTCTAGAACCACTTCAGTTTGAAAACAGCTTTGTTGCACGGCTCTGCCGCAAGTGGAGGCGGCAAGGGGTGCTGCATTCGTGCCAGGCTTCAGCAAGGTGTGCCGGTGCGGCCACTGCTAATGTATCGGCGCGCCAGATCAGATGCGTCACTGTGTTTGACAGACAAAGAGTTTGGATCTTGTAATACACAGCAGAAGAGATTACAGGAGATTACCTGCTTCATGCCAGGGTCCACAGTGGCAATAGGAGAAACAAAATGACCAAGGCACTTTTGGGTTCTGCATGATCAGGCAGGATAAAAGACCGCCAGACATATTGCAAGGTAATGAACGAATGCACTGTAGAAGTGCCGCTTACTGGGCCAGTAGCTTCATACTAGACTTGAGAAAACCAGCGAAAAAAGACATTAGGTTAGAGCAAATTTGGTGTTTCATCCCTTTTTTTGTACTTTGCCGAGAGCATGGTGCATGTGTTGGCTGTTTTGGTTGTTCAAGGCAAGTGTGGTTTTCAGTGATAAGTGCAAGTCCAGCGTGCCGTTGTCTTTCTTCGTTCATGTATGCGTCTTTCTTTTTTTCAATGGTTTTCTCAAGTATCATTAAGAGCAAGCAATGCAAGCCGGGAAAGGGCTCGTTTTCTGAAAATCTTCAAAGGTTAGTGTGTATTACTTGTAACAGTGATGCTACCAAGGACTTCTGATCTGGAGCAATTTTTCGAGCAGCAAAATTTCCACTTTGGAGCACTTCGGAGCAGCAAAAATTTCCATCTTGGAGCACTTTGGAGCAGATAATTTTGCATCTGGGAGCACTCTGGAGCAGCTAATTTTACATATTGGAGTGCACTAGAGAAGCAAATTGCATTAACATTTAAGCACCTGAATAATTATTACGGGGTTCTTATGAAGAGCTAGAAATATTTCAATTCATTGCAAAGCTCATGGAAAAAATCATCTCGGGAGAACTCCATATTTCACTCGATAATGCAAAAATAAGGGCTCATGCAGTTGAATGTTCTGGATTAACCATTTCAGTGGTTATTTTAAACACTACCAAATAAACAGAATACCGGATCAATAAAATTGTACTTTATGAAATAATACTCTAAATACATCTATGTGGTTATCAGCAGACATGGTAGTCAAACGTCGTGACATACAACAGTGCCTCAAAGCCAAAGAGTCACACTGTCCCTAATGCATTCCCCGAAGATGACTCCAAGGTGAAAGCCAGGTTCTTTTTCTTCTCGATCGATGTGTTGGTCCCCCCTCCCTCTCTGCAAGCTTTGTGCACATCACCTGGTTTTGCACTACCTCCACGATCGGCACACCGATCACGGAAGCAGTGCAAAGCGACGATGTCAGGTGATGACATCATCACGTGACATTAATATGTGACGCCATGATAACGTCACAAGTTTTGACGGTCTATGACATCATGATGACGCCATCACGTGATGTTTATTTTTTGCATAAATCGTTTCACGCTGCCAACGGTCAATTTCCGTGTTGGATGAAGCATAGATCTAAGGCTTTTGCATTTACATACCTTCCAAGTTTGGAGGAACGGAATCCGGGAGATCTACTCAACGGGGGGGGGTTCTGCGACAGCAATTATATGAACACTGTCAGGGGAATTTTGCGGTCGCCGCTGATCTGTACAGAGTCCAAACCGATAACATCGCTTACGCATCGTCTGTTTCACGTGCGAGTAAAAGCGCGCTAGCACTAGGGACAAACGCGGTTGAAGCAGAGATGAAACGACCCGGCCGTCACCGTCGCGCGAAGGACACATGCGATAACATTGCTCCGCGTGCAAGGCCTGTCGTTGCTTGCTTACCAGTTATTTCGTCGGGCAAGGGACCACAAGGGGCACCGTTGAGACGGGGACGGTCGCGAGTGCTGGCGAACGCGCTATCTCGACACACATCGGTAACGGCTACCCTTTTAAGTGCTGGACTGCGGCGCGAAGTGCACAGCTACTTCATGCGCAATGAAACTGAGTTGAACCTTTCTACCATCGTTAAAAAAAAAAAAGAATCCTTTCTACTATGTGGCCAGACAACTTTGCTCATGTGGCCAGACAAAGCACTGGACGCACGGGGCAAAACTGGATTTCCGGGAGATTTTCTTATGACCCGTACAACCGGGAGAAACGTTCAAAATCCGGGAGTCTCCCGGGTAATCCGGGAGACTTGGCAGGTATGCATTTGTCCCCTTCAGGTGCGAATTATGATGTACTGTCTGCAAATGTATCAAATTCGCACAACGTAATTCTAAGGAACTCAATAATACATTCCAAGAAAGAAAATGAAGTAATATGGTGTTTTTTGCGAGTTTTGCTAATTAATCCTAATTAGAGGAAAATTGAATATTTAATTACTCAGCAGTCAGTCATGTTCCATTTTTATATAAGCATAAGGAAATTGTTGGCTTAAAATGCATGCGCAATTTGTTTTTGGTTGCGTTCATTTCGTGCGGAGAAAAATAATACTTATGACGTTGGTCCTGGAATGCGGCACGTCGAACAACCCGTCGAACATCGTAGTGCCTTCACCAAAGTGATCGGTTATGGTCATACTTAGCACATTGAGGTTAAGTCAAGACACTTTGACTATGCAGAAGGTTCAATTGACGCTATGCGCAATGTATCTTGCCCTTTCTTTCCGACTAGTCCAAAAAACTGGCAAAAACAGTTGCGTCCACATATGTGGACGTTGCGCCTGAAGGGGTTATATTGCGTATTTAATAGTCTGGCCGTTAACAATATGGCCTTACATACCAAACTGTCCTCCATCATGTCACCTCTGTGCCGTGCGCGAAACAGCTTCGCTTATCATTCACTTCACAGAGTGGAATGGCTCCCGATTTTTTTAAATTTTTATTGTGATAGCAATTATATGGACACTCTCGACGGGTTTTTGCCGTCGCCGTTGCCATAATTTTCCATATAAAGTCTAAATTGATAACATCACCCCGCGCGTTCTACCCGCGGGTAAAAGCTCGCGAGCGCTGGCGACGAACGCGGCTGAAGCAGAGATTAAACGAGCCAGCTGTCTCCGTCGTACGGAATGCGCATGCGATAACACATTCCCGTGTGCGGGCCTGCCGTCGATTGCTTATCAAACAGGGAGAAAATGCTTCGCCCGTCTTTCGTAAGGAGCATGAAGGGGCGCCAGGGGAAGGGTGAGGGGACAGCATCGCTCGAAGGGCTCAGTCGCTGGCGCGCGCTGTCTCGAGGAATCAGGAGACGGCTCATAAACTAGCTGTGCTCTCAACACCTACTTCGCGTTTAGAGAACTCACAACACGAAAACCGCTTCGGTTCCTGGAGCGGCCATATTCCCTTAAACCAGCGTTTTGTTCAGCTACGCGAGATCGGATCCAAAAGAGTTAGTTGCTAGCCTTACTTCGTATAACAATACAATTTTTTGGTATCGCATTCACTGCAAGCGAAACTGAGTGTTTTTAACCGTCAGCTATTGACCCTGGCAAGCGAGAGGCGGACGAGTAACAATGGCGTAGCGGCTTCACAGTGGGCCATCAGCGACGGGCCCGCTACTAACAGCTGCGCATATTAAAACGCAATTGTGGCTGCTCCGACCAGGAGGCATGTTTTTATTAATGAGATGAGATTTTATTGCGATAGCAATTATATGGACACTCTCGAGGAGTTTTTGCCATCATGTCCCGTATAAAGTCCAAATTGATAGCATCCCCCCGCACATCCTATGTTCTACCGCGAGTAAAAGCGCGCGAGTGGGGCCGACGAACGCGGCTGAAGCAGAGATCAAACGAGCCGGCCCATCTCCGTCGCTCGGAGGGCGCATGCGATAACATCATCCCGCGCGGAGGCCTGCCATCGAAGCAGAAAGGAAACGCCCCGCCCATCTTGAATGCGCATTAAAAGACGTGAGAGGGAGGGGGCTGCCGCTAGGGCAGCAACTTTGAACTTTGATTCTAAGGGCGCGGTCACGATCGCTGATGCGGAAAGAGCATCTCTCCCTGGAGTGGCCGTACTCTCGTACACCGGTGTTTTGTACAGTTACGCGAGATCGGATCCTTGCTATCGCATTCATTGCTTCACCCCTACAGTGAAACTGTGACTTTCTTTTAAAAAGCAAGCAAAAAATTCGAATCGGAACACTAGCACTGACGAGCTCGAAAGGGCAGGGCCTTTTAAGGGGTATTTATCGCAGAGTGATTACAAACCCGGATGTGCTGGTGGAAGGAATTATGAAAAAGTTCTTCGGAATGAAGATCCATGGATAAAGTATATCTGAGAAAAAGTATCGAATGCGTTCCCACTGTTCACGTGCTCTTCCATAGACGCGGAGCATGGAAAATTCGATATTGTTCCATATATATTGTGCTAGTGATCCCATACTTCATTCCGTGATGTCAAGAAACAGAAGTGACAGACATTTTAGCGGCACGCATGCAGTTATTACTGAACATTGCTTTCATTACGTGCCGTGCGATGCTTGAAACGAGCTATCAGCGGCGTTCCTGGAACAGATGAGGTCCGCCGATGAACCGCTGCCATACTTTCACGCTGCCGATTGGCCTAGACGTCACGAGCGTCAGTGGAGAGCGCGTTTTGCTGTTAAGCCGACTTGCAGAACAGAAGCTGCGTCGGCACCGTGCATGGCGTCATGGCTTACTCGGCACACATGCGTGAGCGCTGTTTATTCAGCGGAATAATTCTTGGTCTGTGGTTGTAACTTTCGACAGCCCCAAGATCAAACTGCACATGTTTTCACGCGCCGGCGATGCGACTGCCGGTGATAGACGCCTCCAAACCCGAGACTCTGGCGCAGTTTGGCACAATTTTCGTCCACATTATCAAGACAGCGCAGGAGTGGAATCACTGCTTGTATATACTGAAGTACCCAGCAAACCTTTCAAATAAACATGTCATTTATGCGCATTTTTTGACATGCACTATTGTGCTCTGTAAATGTACTACTCATACCTTTCATGTATTGATTCTTTTATGATAGCTTTCAGCCAATTCCAAAGTACCGAGTTGAGAAAGGCTGATCTATAACAGGCAGCAGGGGCTCGGCCAGAAGTATAATTTAAGGGGGGGACAGGGCAACGACTCCATATTATGTATGGTTGTGCGTGTGCATACATATAGTCGATCCCAGATATATAGAATTATTGGCTATATTGAACAGTTGAGAAATCCACTTGAACGTGCCATGTAAAAGTATGGGGCTGGAGCACACGTATATCGAACCCCCATACAGCGAAACATCTGATATATTGAGTGCTGTGCCATGCCGAAGCCCGGAAAGTGCATTTTTCCTAACAAATATTGATCATTTTTCAGCTGAATTCTAACAAGTTCCAATCCCCCTTGGCGTGTAGTTGACGAAAAGGCGGTGTCATTCCATTGCGTTGCTCTGGTTGGTTGCGCAGCGCCTGTGACACTGGCTTGTTTGATGCGCGATCTGTAGGTTGTAACGCACAGCCACGACGTTCTTCAAAGAGGCGAAGCTTGCACTAAACTGCGCAAGGCTTGAAACAGCGAAACTGAATCATTCTGAAGACTAATCTGGTTGCTTCTAGGTTGTTTCTAGGCCTTAGCTTGGTGATGCAGGTTGTTTCTAGGTTGCTTCTAGGTCATTGCTAAGCTTTAGTTAGGTGATGCTAGGTTGTTTCTACGTTGAGTCTCAGTGCAGAGGGGTTCAAGTTAAACTACAGACAGTCACAGGCACGACACGGATGTCCAAACTCCAGAGACAGAACCTCGCGCTGAAACCAAGCGTTCCCTCCTCTCATAGATCTATGGGCTCGTTGTCCTTGGCGTATGCCTTCCACCGCTTCAGTGTCTTCTCGCAGCCGCCGTTGCCTTTCCCATTCCCTAGTATTCACTCATGTACGTATACTCGGGGTCTTCGGCTCGCTGCCATTGCTTTGCAGCCATTTGTTGGGCTAACTGTTGCCTTCATTTTTAGTGGACCAGTAGTGCGATTTACCCAAATTCTGTGGCACATACCCAATTATGATGATGGTAGTTTTCTGATAGGCCACACAGTGGCACATACCCGTTTGACGACGATAGTTTTCTGCTTCATTTTTTGTGGACCAGTGGTGAGTAGTGGGATTTACCCAATTTCTGTGGCACATACTTGTTTACGATAATGACAGTTTTCATGTAGGCCCACAGGCCGCACAAATTACAGCTAACATAAACAGCTTTGCTGTTAAAAAGGTTTGTGAATTAAGCTCTCCTGATATTTCAATATTGCACTTAGCCAGTGATCAATGCTAATGCCTGTAGAGATGAACATGACGAAAGCAGCAGCACTGCAGTGATGGAAGCGACATTTCGCTTTTTGGAGCAGATTCTGGAGCAGACAAAATGCTGCTTTGGAGCAGCCATAAGTGTTTTTGGAGCAGAAAAAAAAATGCTAGTTTGGAGCAGCAACTGGTGTTTTTGAAGCAGATGGCAAAATATACCGTGCGACTCCTGGACTTTAATGCATCATTTAAGTATTTCATTAATATTTATTATTAAAAATATTGCACATACAATAATCGCTACTAATTGCAAGAAACATAATTAAGCAGATGAATGGTCACTGAACACGAAGTAAGATGAGCTACATATATTTAAAATACAAGTACTTGTAGCAGAAATTATATAAAAGCGATAAAGCTGAACACCGGACTATAAAAGTAATTGCAATCACATATAACCGTCACCAAAGGAGCAGTTCATAAACAGCTTGAGATCGAAGCAATCTCATTTTCATACTTCACCAAAATAGCCTATACTGAAAATTTAAACAAAAAGCAACTGAGTCTGCTAGCTATATACATAAAATGCCAGCTTTTGTGACATAAATGAGGTCAAAGCTGATAAAGCGATAAATGTAAGTCACACATCAATTTCGTCACAGCAGCAGTTATTAATCAGTATGATAGTGAACAGTGAACTAATCTCACACACATTTCACCAAAATAGTCTGCTCGTCAGGTACAAATTTAACATACAGCTAAATGAGACATATATTAACAATACTAGTATGCAGCTAGTATACCAGCATCCTACTAGGATGATAGTATACAGCTTTGTTTAGGCTCACTGGATGGTCACACGGTTAAAGTTCAGTTTTTTTCAGTTTCCCAGCACTATTTTGGAGCAGGTTCAGTGCAGTTACTAACAAAAATTGCTGTTTGGAGCAGTATGGAGCACCATTTCTCTTTTGAAGTAGTTTGGAGCAGCACTTCCATCACTGGCACCGGTCTTGCTCACGGTGCCTACTGTGATTCGCATAACACAGAACACGAGCAGACCCAGTCTCAAATGTTGTTGATGGTCACCTAAACGGAAAAGGTCGTTTTTGCAATTGTATTGCTTAGAGATTCAATATTTGCTGCACAGCTGCGAACAATCGCAGCTGTCCACCGCCTTCGCTTGTAATTCATCAGCCCGCTACGTAGAGCCTCTTGCTGCAGTAGCGACACCTGTACCGAAAGTCTGTTGCAAGTCGCTTTCAGCATATGATGGAGAGTTTGGCAATTGAAACAAGTTCTAGAAACATTGGCTACAACCAGGCCGGGTGCCCGTTCAAAATGTATCACACTGTAACAGTTGCGAATAACAGCGGGGTTCCCAAAGTATTGGTTCCTATGAGAGCGACGCCGGGAAAACGTAGCACACGGGAACATGATTGGTGCTACGTAGCGGAGTTCCACTGTATTCGAATCAATGACGTTTGGCTATATATTAAAAACTACAAAATGTACCATTAAAATAACTGCATACTTGAAAATGAGAACACATACATACAACATTTGGCAAGTTTCACCATCGTTCATCACAAAGTAAAAAGAAGTTTTAAAATGCACTGTCCCCGCTTAACATGTGATAATATGCGTGAACAGCAAGCACTGTTTTCATATGCTACACCAACACTGCCAGATCTGACTCCCGTGTTGTCTGACAAGCAAGATGAACAAAATGCAAGTTTCGCTGCTAAGCAATGACAAAGCAGATAAAGCAAATGGTACCAAAGATGAGTTCTTGGTCACACGCCTGCCTACTGAGCTGTTTGCAGTGCCGTGCCTTCGTCAGTTCCTTATGCCACTTCGCTCACGCTTCATTGTGAGCTATGCGCGGCTGCTGTAGTGCCACCTGTACCGTAAGCCAGTTGCACGCCGCTTTCTACGTACGGCGGAGGCGGGGAGCTTGGCAACCGAAACAAGGTTTAGAAACTTGGCTGCAGCCAGCTCGGGGTGCCCGTTCGAAATGTATCACATCCTAACAGTTGCAACTAACAGCAGGGTTCCCAATGCAATGGATACTATGGGAGCTACGCCAGGACAGGCCGTAAACAAGTTAGGAGCCGGGAGAACGTAGCACACAGGAACATTATGGGTGCTACGTAGCGGAGTTACGCTGTATTTGAATTATACTGAGGTTTGGCTATATCTTAAAAGCTACATACTGTACTATTAAAATAACTGCAAATTTGAAATGAGAACACGAACATACAACACTCGGAAAGTTTCATCATCACAAAGTAAAAATAAGTTTTAAAATGCACTGCCTCCCTTAACTGCACGTGTGACAATCTGCACGAACAGCAAGCACTGTTTTTGTATGCTACATCAACCTTGCCAGATCTGACTCCCGTGTTGTCGGTGAAGCAAGATGAACAAAATGCAAGTTTCGCTGCTAAGCTATCACAGAGCATAGAAAGTAAACTATTCCAAGGATAAGTCCTTTGTTATATGCCTGCCTACCCAGCTGCTTGCAGCGCTGGGCCTACGTTGGTTCCTTGTGCTGCGCCTGGCACTTCTCTTTGGTTGTTTGCTTGGGCTTTCCTTGAGACTTTCCTTGCCACTTGTCTCAGAAGCGTTGTCCTCAAGACGGCTCTTTAGCTGAGGCAGAAGCTGCTCAAGTTTTTTCACCTGCTCAACCAACGTAGCAAGTGTTGCTGAAAGAAAAGAAAAAATGCTGCTGCAACTGACCAGAACACGGTGGTCGTCAAGAAGACGACATAAAGGACATTGACGAGGCGGAAACGTTTGCTGCAAAACACCCGAGCCTAAAATTGCAGTAGCGGTAAAGGGCAAATTAATCAAATTCGGGAGTTCTACACAAGACTGAGCGCAAACAATGGACAAACATTAGACAGGCAAAGAAAGCGCTTACTCGCAACTCAGGGGTTCATTGAATGACAACATAAAAGGAACACTAACTCAAACCAAATGCACAGCTGCCACAACATAGCAATCTAAAGACCTTGCAAGGATGCTAGAACGAAAAGAAATGATACTGACAACACATCATCAGAAAAAGCATACAAAGGCAACTATGCAGGCTAAAGCTACCCTGCCTCCAGAAAACTACTTTTGCTTCGCGATAACACAAATGAAGAAGAGCTGATGCAGCTATCACCAGCATTTTTAAAGAATAGGGTTTCCATTATCTCACGTGCCATGCCATCTTTGTGCCTGTACAAAGCTGTTGTCTTGTTAAATGCTAACTTGCTACAGGAGTTCAACATCCCGAAACAGTGATAAATTTGTGCAGCATGCAGTAGTTGGGGGACTCCGGATTAGCTCAGACTACCTGGAATATTTTTTAAGGGACCCTGTGACACTTTTTGAATAGAGACAGAAAAGACTGCCTATCTGCAGTCGGAGCTTCCATGACCATGTCAAATAAATAGGATTTTACTGCATGCAGCAGGGACTTTACGGTTTCACATCAAAAACAGCCGAAAATCGCTTGCTGTCGTTTTCTCAAGCAAGTCCCGACTTGCAGTAAGCAGGCATACACTGCTGGGTTCGTGTGGGTTTCGAAGGCCGAGATGTAAGTGTTTTCAAGAACGCAGAGGAGCAAGCCAAGCGGGAATGTTAATTTAGCAATATTCCCAAAACAGCATGGACAGTTTCATTGCAATTAGAAATACATAAATTACCTTAGAAATTTTCCCTATTGACCGCATTAAGTTCCGAACATGCACAAAACTTCACAACATTAAAGGGACCCTGAAACGGTTGTGACGATTTTGTACAAACACATTGGGCCGGTAGAGCAAGTCCTAAGGATCATTTACAGACCGATTTAAGCTCTGTGCGTAAACTGTGTAATTTATTACAAGTCTGCGAACCGCCACCGACCACAGCGACTCAGCCAAATGCGTTTTCAAACCGCCCACTTCCAGTGCGCGTCGTATTGGAAGCGTGACGTCACGCAGGCAGCTGATCTGATTGGATCCACAGTACACGTCACAGGCAATTTTTTTCGACATAACTGCGAACAAATGCTGTTCGTGATCTTTGAAACTCTTTATAACTTGCTTTGGTTAAGAACCAGTAACTAATAAAATGAACACAATCACAATTTACAACTAGACTTCAGCACATCTGGAGCACAGCGAACGTCGACTGCATGTGATACCACGCGCTCCATGTTGACGTGAGGTGCGCGACCAGTGTGTATTGCGAGCTTTTCGCCTGACATCATGAATCGCCCTTGCTGCGTTGTCGGCTGCAAGTCCAGCAGTCGGCGACAAGTGAAAATACGACACCGTGTACCTTTGGAAGGCAACAGGCGCGCTGAGTGGTTGAAGCACATCGGACTCTATGTATCGGATCGATGGCAGGATATACACGTTTGCGGTCGCCACTTTAAGCCGGAAGAATACGAGATCAGTTCCGTTTTTATGCAGCGATTCGGCCTCGGTCTGAAGAGGTATCCCCAAAAGCCGACGCACTGCCGTCTTTGTTCCTTACCGGTGGAACGGTAAGTTCACAATTGATACAGATCGTGTGCTGCGTGTGCATAGTGTGCGGTTCGCATGTGGGCACTCACAAAATTCCACGTAATCTCGTTAATTATAACTATAGCGACTCAGTCTCTGCAATGTAATGTGGCCAGTTTCGCAATAATTATATATACACAGAATGCCACTCGTCGCTTTGCGATTTCCAGCACTGATTAAAAGATGACAGGGTGCATGTGAATTGAAAACAATGCATTTGAAACCTCTGCACATGTGTGTACGTCGTAGGGCCAGCTGGAAATCCCCGGTTCAAGTGTGCGGTATGCGGTGTCGTATATAATGAGCTCAAATAAAACCCCACAATGGTGCAACTCGTGTGTGACGATGTTGATATAATACAGCCCGGCGAGTCTGGTGGTGGCAGGATCACTGCTGCCACCCTCAGCACGAAGCGCCGGATCGCGAAATGGCATGTCACTGTATGGGTCGAAACCTACGTCTCGGCTCATTCGGCGCAACCGCTCTTCGAGGCTGGGGTCCATTCTGAGCAACCTGTCTGAACTGCCGTGAAACAAAACACACGCTTATCGGATGGCGCTCGCAGGAGACGGATGATCAGCCGAGCCAGCGGTCCAGCGCCTGACCCACCGGTGGCTACTGCGCTGGCTTCGACTTACCGGAAGTAGACGACGCGACGGCACGCAAGCATTCTCGCACGTCACATCGTGACGCAGAGCCTCTTGAAGGCGGAGCTTTGCCCCGAGCGCTCGAAGGAAAAGTTGAGGGTGCAAGGCGGAGTGGAGGGAAGCTATTTATTATATGCAGCTCCCTTAATAAAGGGTGTTTCGACTGAATTATAGTGCCGATGATTTGCTCCAGTAATAGTCTTAGCAAAAACGAAATGTCAAAAAAAAAAAAAAAGAAAACATTTCAGGGACCCTTTAATACAGGTGCTGGGACATCTCTTGTATGAGATAGGCAATGTTCAACAGTTTTCCATCTTTATTTACCCAAGTCTTTGGCAAACCGTATGACTTCATTACGAAGGTGATGTCGTATGATGCTTCAACTTTTTCCGAGTTGTGAACTACTGACGAACGCTTATCTACAACAAAAATCCGGTCACAATATTAGACAGAATTAGTCAACAAAATCACGAGTTTTCAAGGCAACAAAAATAATTACAAATATTCCAAGGGCCTTGAGAATGCACTTTTTGAATTCAAGGGTTTCCATAAGTTTTGTTCACATGGGTTTAGAACATCAGTTTTTGTTGCACTGCACACAGTTCTGATTCCAGATTAGTATTCTGATATGTTGATTTACTTTGTAACTCAGTTTTAGAAAAAATCTTGCTCCCCAAAAGCCACATGAAATATTACGCATTTTAAAAAAAACTCATTATACTAGAAAAATCATTGCATATTTGAAATGAGCACACAAACATACATAAGTTTCATCAAAATAGGTCAAGAATTAAGAAAATTTTAAGAGCAGTGTCCTCCCTTAACCTTGAAGTGGGGCTTCGCGGCAGTGCGGATTTTTCCTGGAAAGGTGTACTCACGGTATAGCACCCGTCCACTGCAGTGAAACCACCTTTACACGGGGGGGTTTATTTGCGGACTATGTACACCAGGTCAGGGCTGGGCAAAGATACTTTGAAATTGTATCGCGATACAATACGAGATACTCGGGCAAGAAGTATTTAAAGTACAGATACAAGATAATTCCAGAATTATTGTATCTTAAAGGGGTCATGAAGCACCCCTTGGGCTGATTGAAAAAACACGTCCTGCGGAAAGCTGACACGGCTATGAACTGCTCTGCCAAATATTACAGTCGTGCGCGCCGCGTAATGGCCACAAGCGGAGCGCGAAGTTGCCATTTCCCCAGGCACCCTCTTTTCAAACAGAGGCCGGTTCTCACTCTCGTCGGTGGGCGGGGCATCTGTCCGCTGTACGTCGCAAGAGACATAGCATGCTTATTGGCCGATAGCCGACGTAAATCGAGAGCGGCGTTCGGATCAGATGCGCTTCTTGCCGCGGGGTGCCGCCACTTGCCGGCGCCGCACTCCTCAGTACACGGTAGCCGCACTCGCGCAAGCGAATCACAGTGGGAGAGCGATCGCGTTTCATGACGCGCGCTGGCGTAACTTCTTTCCCCCATGCCAGCCCTCCCTGTCTAGCTTCCAGTGCGCTCGTCGGCACTAGAAAAGAGAGAAAGCGCTGGGAGCGTGCGCCAAACCCCCGTAACTCCGCTGATTCTTGACGGATTCAAGAAATTTTTGCGGCAATCGATTCGGGAGGCAGTACACTCCGATACTGAGGCCATTAGATCATTACTTGGAAAAGTGGTTCATGACCCCTTTAAGATACTTCGATACATTTGTGAATTTGTAATTATAGATCTATATAATGAAGCAGCAAACGCCTATTTAAAAAATGTTCGCTTCAAATTTGCTTGCCTGCCACAAACCTTGTTTACTTTTAGTGAAATATCTGCTGGTATCCCAAAAGTTCAGTCTTTCTTGCTCAAAGTATCCAAAAAACGACAGGAAGGCGAAGATGGAAGCTTGCGATGAAAAAAATCCGTAAACAGTGGGTGGGGGCTTTGATGAGTTCAAGCCTTGATGAAGACGTCGAAACGTCGGCTCGAGCACCCATCCACTGTTTACGGATTTTTTTCATTGCTCAAAGTACATTAGTTATTTCTGAAACAACTTAAGGGGATTGATTTGACTGTTACACATTACAGCTTTTTATACGCTGCACTGTTAGTGGCTTTTTCCTTCTCACTTTTGTAACTGATGGGAGTCGCTGCTCTGCTTGCCGACCAGCTAGCGGGTTGCCATCCATGTACTTACAAGAACGTCAATAAGAAGCCTTCGCATGATCCCAAATACTGCTGTACAGCTTTACTATGTCCGTAAACACATTACCGGTTTCGCAATACCAGATCACCCGGCAGGTTTACAGCAACAACGCTGGTAGCGACTCTTTTTCGTGAGGTATCTTGTATACACTGAGGACACAAAGCTTCAATGACTTGTGATATTCTACTTATCGGCTGGCGAGAAGCATTCGCTAGATGTGTTTTAAGCGAAACAACGGGCGCGCGGATCAGAGCCTACCGCTTCTCGGGGACGATAGTGTTTCCTTGCCGAGTGCGACCGTCAAATATACTGACGCACTGTGCAGCCGATGCCTAGAGTTGCGGCCCCTTATTTCGTCACAGTCCGTTTGTCGGTTGTTTTTGCTCGAAGCATGTTTCAGAGCACTGCAGTACGCCGGCGCACTAGAGCAGTCATGTGGTTGTATTTCGCGGGCTTTCTTTAGAAGCCGGCAGAGATCACCACGCAGCACGTATGTTGCCTCAAAAAACTGGATTGGTCATTTTTTTTAAAGCCCTCAACTACAACGTAACAAAACACACTTGGCGCTACAGTGAATATTAAAAATGTTGCATAATTGATCTTAGATAATTAATCAATTAAGCGCAATATAAAAATACCCTAACGAGCGCCACATGACGGAAAACCATGTCCTTGGTTTCATTCAGTTGAGGTTAACCACTTTTTTGTAAATATTTGGTCCTAGTTACCTGGAACACTCTATATAAACGATACAGGCGCCTCCTAAAAGCCACGACAATTGAGCATTATTGAGAAACTTAGATGTTAAGGTCAGATAATAGAAAACTCAGCACCTACAGAAAATAGCATAAAACGGCTCGTGGGGCGCTCATGAGAAAGATGGAGTACTTGGTATTATAATGTTTCTTGAATCTCCTTCCTAACATCTTTAAAGGGGCACTAAAGGCAAATATTAAGTCGACGTTGATTGTTTAAATAGCGGTCCAGAAACCCCGTAGTGCTACTTTTATGCCAAGGAAGTGCTTATTTTGAAATAATATCACGTTTTAGGGGTCCGAATCGTGTTAGCGCACTTCAAATCACCCGCCTCAAATCAGTCTCACACGTCACTGCTGTCGTGACCAACGTTGCCCACCTTTACTGCGCGGCGCCGTGCACCATTCGGGCATACGGCAACATCACATGCATGTGGCATTTTGTCGAACTTTCACCTCGTAGTGCTACTTTTATGCCAAGGAAGTGCCTATTTTGAAATAAAATCACGTTTTAGTGGTCCAAATCGCGTTAGCGCACTTCAAATCACCTGCCTCAAATCAGTCTTTCACACGTCACTGCTGCCGTGCCCAAAGTTGCCCGCCTTTACTGCGCGGCGCCGTGCATCATTCAGGCATCCGGCAACATCACATGCATGCGGCATTTTGTCGAACTTTCTGTCAGAGTGACTTTTACGAGCGCGCAAAACACACGCGGCAGTATGCGATACCGAAACTACCACTGAGACGCGACCGTGTGAGCGAAGCAGGGCACTGGGCGAAGCGCAGTTTGGCGGAAACGGAACCTTTGAACCACGCGCGCCATTCCCCATGGCAACGCCAAAGAGGTTCTTTTTTCCGTGAATTAAACAGAAACGAACAAAGAGCATTTTATTACGTCTCTTCATGCACGGAAGGTTCTTTTTTTATTGCTGCTTATTTGATTACTAGTGATTAATTGTCGACAGACTCTCATACGTCATCGAGATCATTTTCAAAATGTGCCACTCGTGGCACTCATCGTGTGATACATTTAGCTTAATTTCTCGGTAAGTAGGCACTGCTGTTGATAATATTGCCGATTTAGACGTTGTCATACATTGAGCTTTCACTCTGACATAAATTGTTATTTGCCTTTAGTGTCCCTTTAAGACATTTTCTTATATTTTCCAGTATTATAATGCAAACTTAGTTTCGCTATTTTACTGAGTCGTGGCCAGAATTTCGGTTACTGTATACTCCTGGCACGACCAGATTTAAAGGGGTACTGACACAAAATTTTGCGGCCGAGATAGCCTGTGGCACTGATTTCGGTGAACATGCGTATATCATCTGCAAAATACCAACAACGAATATAGCTGGGAAGTTATTTTAAATGAATTCTGAAGTTTGCGTGAGCGATCGACATCCTTGCGCTACTGACACTCTCAAAGGGGACCCTTGGGGACCCCCCTACTTCCTTCACGTGACCACGCTGCAACAAGTTATGATGACGTCATAGCTGCCATGTTTTTTTGACGAGTTTGCTCCGGCAGCCTACTTCTCAGCCGCTGCTCATGAACTGTGCGGAAGTGCGTCACAGTTATATGTGCTGATGTGATCGAGCGCTGCACCCGCTAGGTGGTGATAGTTGCACCCGAAGGTTTGTCGTTTCTGAAACCGAAACTGAGACTGGTCGGTAATAAGGTGCCTGTAATTAACTATCTGTCGCGCGCTACAGCAAACAATGTGCCGTGTTATGGCTAGCAGACCCCCAGCAACACATTGCAGCAAAAAAACGCGAGGCCAAATTTTTTGTGTCAGTACCCCTTTAACATCGCCTTGACACAACAGGAAAGTCGCACGGGATGTAGATATGTAAACAGCAGGAATGACGCAGACAGTTAAAAATACGAATAAAGCACAAATTGTCTTTTAACAGCAGGTTACAAAAACATATAGCAGTAAACGGACGGGGAAAACTATACAGATGCCTACGTAATGAATGGGATGCAAACAGAGGACAGCAAAGAAAAGCTCTTGTGCTAACAATCAAATTATGACTTTAAAAATTCTTGAATAATAAGCAGGAAGAACGAAGATGCAGAACACCAAGGTATGTTCTGTTACGTAAATGCTTGTTCTGTAGCATCTATCACCGGCACCAATGGTGTGAGAATTGTTAGAATCTAATTTGCATATAACTCAATGGCATCGTATGTAAGTAAAACATACATCCACGAGATATTTCAACTCACTTATGTGTGAAAGCCGCAAGACGCAAAGCAACCCCATTCTTGCATTCTTCAGACGTAATGAAGCACCACGCAAGATAAACTTCGATACATCGACGAGATATTTCAACTCACTTATGTGTGAAAGCCGCAAGATACAAAGCAAGCCCATTCTTGCATTCTTCAGATGTAACGAAGCACCACGTAAGATAAACTTCGATAACGACACTTACTATAACGGCATCATAATTTGTGCGATAGACGCCGCACCCATCAGAGTATGAAGCATAGTACAGCGGCTAAAAGCAAGTGTCATGGTATAGATGCAAAACTGAAAAGGAAGAAAATATTAGGGTAGAGTCTGGTGTTGGGCCTGTTGGTACATAGCTTGGAAAATCGACGAACCCAGCCTTGAAAGATGTGTACACAAGAAGAGAAGTTTTGACGACCATACACGCTAGGACTAGCAACAGTTTAATGACATAACAGCTACTCGAAAGAAAAACCAGGACGCTTCAGAAGGAGGCGCGAACTTGCCTGCTCATTGCAGAGCGCGCGGTTGTTCACCCATTTTTAACGATACCGAGATTGTTGGTAGGGGAGCCACGAAAGGTGAAAGAGAAATAATTGAAGCGTACCAAATGCAAAAACATGGACATCATCGGTGTGTAACCCCCGAATGCAGAGATGTCACTTGTCTCGTACTTGACTCGTACTTGACTCAAGACAGCTTTGCCGCTCGCCATAAATCGTTCTCGAACTTGCGGACGACTTGCGGGCGACTTGCCTCGGTCGAAGTCAGGACAAGTTTCAAGTCTGCTGCGGGGCTAGCTTGAAACAGTCTTGATGCGTTATTCCAACGTGGCCGCCTCTCGAATGGACGTAGCGCGGAGGTTGTCTGCGCTTGAGTTTGCTTGCCACGCTATGAACGTAGAATTTTCTGAGGTACATTGCCTGCTGAAGATTCCGCGACCCGCCTTACGTGACCGAGGAAATCCGATGGAGTTGTACGACTAGGAACAATTCCACGCTCGCTACAGGTTCACCAAGAACGCCGTGCAAGAGCTTCTGGCCATGTTGCCGCTCCAAGAAAGCGGGGACAACTGAGGACAGCCTGTGCCTCCCATGTTGCAGCTACTGATGGCGCTCAGGTTTTACGGCGCTGGAACATTCCAGACAGTCACCGGGGATCTCGTCCGCATTCTGCAGTCGACAGTGTGCCGCGTAGTCGGAAAAGTGACCCTACTCATCGCAAAGCGTTCGATGGTGGTGCGCTTCCCGCAGCCGGTTGGATTTCCTAAAGTTATGCGGGACTTTTTATGAAGTGGCCGAATTCCCAGGCGTTACAGGATGTGTCGACTGTACACACGTGCGCATTAGTAGCCCCGGTGGTGACGACGCCGAAGTGTTCCGTAACCGCAAAGGCTATTTCTTGGGACTTCCTTATAGCTTTAATTGTATTATAAAGGAGATTTATTGGGCGTCGAGCTTATCGTTGGTCGCGTAATGCACCGAGCACAGTCCGCTAGCGCGAGGCTCTGCTGCACCCTCGATGCTGCTGCTTCTGCGGAGTACTTCGTCTTCGTTACAATGGCCCCGGCGAAAAAAAGGAGCCATCCTGGCGACTTAGTCGTCTGCAGGTACCGTAGAATCATGATAGGGTTTGAGTCTCTGGACGTGTACAACCTCGCGGTTATGACGCCGCAGGTCAGACGGTGGCGTGAGAGGTTCAATAAGGTAGTTGACTGGAGAAGTCTGTTTGAGAACGCGGTATGGCCCATCGTACTTGGGAAGAAATTTAGAAGAGAGCCCTGGTGTGCGATGCGGCACTGACAGCCACACAAGGGCACCCGGGAGAAAGACGGGAGTCGAGTTCTGGGCATCGTGGATGGCTTTTTGGTGGTTCTGGTCATCGGAGGTAAAGTGGCGGGCCAGCTGGCGACATTCTTCTGCGTGCCTGGCGGATTCCAAGATTGGCGGGCACTCGGACGCGTCCGGTCGATAGGGCAGAATGGTGTCAATGGTGTGGGAAGGGTGACGGCCATAAACGAGGTAAAAAGGGGAGAAACCAGTGGTAGCTTGCGTCGAGGTATTGTAGGCGTAGGTTACGAACGGAAGAACTAGGTCCCAATTCGAGTGATCAGGTGTGACGTACATAGCGAGCATGTCACCAAGAGTGCTATTAAAGCGCTCTGTAGTGCCATTGGTCTGTGGATGATAAGCAGTACATGTGCGGTGTACAATAGCACATTCAGCGAGCAATTTTTCAACGACCTCTGATAAGAAGACGCGGCCACGGTCGCTGAGAAGTTCTTGAGGACCTCCATGACGCAGCACAAAACGGTGCAGTATGAAAGAGGCGACCTCTTGTGCTGTGGCAGTTTGAAGAGCAGCAGTCTCGGTATAGCGTGTTAAGTGGTCGACTGCAACGATTATCCACCTGTTGCCGGTAGGAGTCAATGGAAGCGGCCCATAGAGATCTATACCGACCCTATCGAAGGGTCAGGAAGGGCACGGCAAAGGTAGTAGTTCACCGGCGGAGACGTGCGGTGGAGATTTTCGGCACTGACATTCACGGCAAGAGCGGACGAAGTTGCGGACGAAAGTATACATGCCACGCCAATAGTAACGGTGTCGAAGTCTTTCGTACGTTTTGAAAACTCCTGCGTGGCCACACTGTGGGGTCAGCGTGGAAAGAGGAACAGATCTCCGACCTCAAGGCTCGCGGTACGACGAGCAACCACGTGCGTCCCTCTGGTGCATAGTTGCGTCGATAGAGGAGCTTGTCACGAATCGCAAAGTGCGGGACTTGGCGCCGGAGCATTCGCGACGCTGGCACTTGAGAAGAGTCGGAGAGGAGGTCTAGCAGAGACGCAGTCCACGGGTCATTGCGCTGTTCGGCAGCAATGCTGTCAAAGTCAAGAGATGATAATGTTCTCTCACACGTGGAATCAGCAGTGGCTTCCAGAGAGAGAGGGGAACGGGAAAGCGCGTCAGCGTCAGCGTGCTTCCGTCCTGAGCGATAAACCACGCGTATATCGTAATCTTGAATTTTCAACGCCCAGCGAGCAAGGCGGCCGGATGGATCTTTTAACGTCGAAAGCCAGCACAGCGCGTGGTGGTCAGTCACGACGTCAAAAGAACGGCCATATAAATATGGGCGAAACTTGCCAAGCGCCCACACAATGGCCAAACACTCCTTTTCTGTGACGCTGTAGTTACTCTCTGCCTTGGTGAGCGTGCGACTTGCGTATGCCACGACGTATTCTGTGTGGCCAGCTTGACGCTGTGCAAGCACAGCACCCAGGCCTACACCGCTGGCGTCGGTATGTACCTCAGTTGGAGCTTGAGGGTCAAAATGGCGAAGAATGGGTGGCGTCGTGAGAAGCCGTCGCAAGGTGGTGAAAGCCTCGTCGCAGGCAGGAGACCACGATGAAAGATCTTTAGTGTCGCCAAGGCGTTGTGTGAGAGGCAATATAATTGACGCAAAGTTTCGAACAAATCGCCGGAAATAAGAACATAGGCCAATGAAACTGCGAAGTTCTTTGATGCTAGTAGGTTTAGGAAACGCAGTAACAGCGCGCAATTTCTCGGGATCCGGGAGGATGCCGTCCTTGGACACAACGTGGCCTAGAATGGTCAGTTGACGCATGGCAAATCGGCATTTTTTAATGTTTAATTGCAAACCCCGCGTTGGTCAAGCAACTAAGGACGTGCTGAAGGCGGTGCAAGTGTGTTGCGAAGTCAGGGGCGAAGACCACGATGTCATCGAGGTAGCATAGGCAGATCTTCCATTTAAGGCCACGGAGAACATTGTCCATCATTCTTTCGAACGTAGCAGGTGCGTTGCAAAGTCCGAAAGGCATGACGGTGAATTCATACAAGCCGTCTGGCGTGACAAACGCGGTTTTGGGGCGATCGGCCTCCGCCATCGGCACCTGCCAGTAGCCTGACCGCAAGTCTAGCGAGGAAAAGAACTCAGCACCCTGTAAAGAGTCCAGAGCATCGTGAATGCGCGGCAGTGGATAGACGTCCTTCAGCGTGATCTTCTTCAATCGCCGGAAATCGACACAGAAACGGATGGAACCGTCTTTCTTTGTGACAAGTACCACCGGAGACGCCCATGGGCTCTGGGAAGGTCGAATGACACCTCGGCGGAGCATGTCGTCCACCTGGTCGGCGATGACACGGCGTTCTGTAGCAGACACGCGATATGGACGTTGCCGCAGCGGTGAGTGAGAACCCGTGTCGATGTGGTGTTCGACTGGCAAGGCACAACCTAGCGATGTTCGTGCAACGTCGAAAGAAGAGCGGTAGTGCTGAAGGATGGTAAGGAGCTCTGATCGCTGCGCAGGTGTCAAATCTTCAGCGATGAACGGTCGGAATACGTCTGTAGATGCTGGGTCAGGCGTGGAGAGGACACCCAGTTCACAGACGGCCGTCGAAGGCACCTCATCGGGGACGGAGATGATTCGTGTGGTGTTGACCGTCTCGATGTGGCCAAGGCACTCGTGACAAAGCAATGATAGCGGCGATGAATGATGATTGTAAATGGGCGTTGTGGCGAAACCTGCGACAAGGTCAAGAGCAGCAAAGGGCAACGGAAGGGCTCTTCGGGTAACGAAGATCTGAGAGGGCGTGAAGAAGACCGGCCCGTCGGATATGGCGCTGCACGAGACTGGTACGGCTGCCGAAGAGTACGGAGGGATGGAGGTGTCGTCGTTGACGACAAGTTTAGCGGAAGATTGGTGGTCGACGGAGGGTGGGTCATCGAGTGAGCAGAATTCGACTTCAGCATGAGTGCAATCGATAACGGCGTTGTGACGCGACAAAAAGTCCCATCCTAAGATAATCGCATGGGAGCACGATGAAAGTACGATGAGCTCTATCGTGTACAGAACGTCCTGAATGGTCACACGCGCTGTACAGACTGCGGCCGGTTGAATGGGCTGAGCACTGGCTGTACGAAGCGACAATCCGGAGAGAGGCGTCGTTACTTTACGAAGTGAGCGGCAAAATCCAGCATCGATAACAGAAACAGCAGCACCGGTATCTATAAGAGCGACTGTAGCGACATCTTCGACGAACACATCAATAACATTAGCAGGTGACGAATGAGGACTTGGGCAAACCGAAACTTGCGCAGTTCTTGCCTCAGGAACTGCGTCGTCTAGTTTCCCTCTTCGTTAGGTGCGGACCGTCGACGCATAGGGGAAAGCGAGCGGCGGCGCGGAGATGGCGAGCGAAGATGTTCCAACCTAGGGCGGCGATCAGACTGGTAGCGAGCTGGCGCTGGAGCATCGGGAGCGTAATGTGCGTTTGAGTCTGGCGGGCAGTACGGCTCTCGAGGGCTGTCGTCGTTGCCTTGCACCCGGCGGCGGCAATACCTGGCGACGTGTCCGGGGTATCGACATGCGAAGCATATCGGACGATTGTCGAGCGTGCGCCACGGGTTGGCTGTGGCATTGCTGGCCCAGCACAAACAGGTGCTCTCATACAAACAGGTGGATGAGCTCTTCGTTCACCTCGCAGGATGCACATGGCAGGCCTGTGTCTTTTTCGTTGTTCGCGACAAAGCTTCCAGCAGATAACATATCCTGATCATGTGGGTCCCCCCCTCCCCTCACCAACATGCAGCGCGGCATTGCTGCACCCCACGAGGTAAAATTCCGCCGAGGCCCATGATCCCGACCCCCGCTTCTTGTCTTGTTTACCAAGAATCAGAAGTTCAAAGAAAGTAGACAAATAATGAGCATTTCCAGTTCTATTCTTTAGCTTTTTTGTCGGGTGGCGGCACCCACATGGGCCTGAACACAGGCATTGTACACTTTGTTCTAAGAACTTGTTGCTTTTTTATGTCGTCATATATAACTTCGACCTAGCTCGCTACAAGCATGTCCATAGGCGAATAGAAAGGCTAGTACCTTGAAAATTCGCAATACCTCGCTTAGAACGTGCGAGCCAGGGCAGCGCATATACACTCCGCGTTCGATAAGAAAAAAAAACTACGAAAGAACACAACGCAAACCGTGCCGTGTTTCGCATTTTTATGGGAAATTCTATTAGCGCGCAGGCCAAAACAAGCAAGCTTGGAGTAACGCGCCGCGCTTGGGCGGCCAATGAAACCAGCGGGCAACAGACGCTTTACACAAGCAACACTGCGCATCGCTGCAGCGGCGGGAACCACGTGTCGCTCGTTAGCAGTAAAATGACAAAAATATGCTTGTAGCACTTTGATCTGATAGTTCTTTTGAAATATACGAACTTTTCTTTCTATAACACGTGCCTTACGCCAACAACTTCATTATTAACCTCGGTACCAGGCGAGCAACGTGTTTCTGCATTGAAGCTCGTTCTTGACTTGACCAAGCAAGACAGCCTGAGCGTCTATGACACGCGAAGGCCGACTTGGGCGCTTTCAAGTCCGCTGCTTGCTTCGGGCCGACTTGCTCAAGTCAAGTCGAAGGCACGAGTCAAGTAACATCTCTGCATTCGGGGGTAAGTGTACCTTCCTTATCGTTATCACAAAAAGAGGAGACGTTTTTAAAGAAACATAATTAAAAGATGCCATGCGCTGCGTTTTTACCTCCACGGTTTTTTAAAGGGACTGCCTACCGCTCGGAAATTTTTTTCTGATTGTGGTGAAAACGAGAAGATCATTCGTCACATCGCCGGCAACGAGCATGCTTTTGCCCCATAAGAAAGGAATTATATTTCTAATCTGATGTTGAAAGTTGTAAAAGAATGACCGCTAGCGTCACCCAACAGCGATGTGGTCAATCTACTGGTAGGACAATAAATCCTCGCAGGTAGACTCATTTTGCTTAATTAAAAACAAGCATGTATGACTTGAAATTGTACTTTACGCATTTGAGGCAGCTTTCGCTTGCGTGAGAAAGTAATCTTTTGCTGTTTTTTTTTCTCACGCGGCCATAAAGGTGCCCGGAGGTGCTGCTGGCAGCGTCACCTTCGATTTCGTCTACTTCAACTCATGCTCTATGCCATGCGGACCTCCGCGCTGGTCATACCGTGCCGCTGTATTGTTGTTAGGATGTCTCACATGTACTACGCTGTGAAGGCATGCATTTATCGTCGCTTTTTGATGAACCAACCTGGCTTGGATTGCGGCAGCAGTGCTAAAATAAATGCATAGACTGCGATTACAGCAAAACAAGTGTTCTGTAATCGTATCATAAGGCTTCATTTAACCGCTAGTGCGCTGAAAACGACTGTTGCATTCATTACAATAGTGTTCAGCGAAAATAAAGTAATCCTACAGAAATCACATGTGCTTTCGGTTTTAATTCTTACTGGCACTACAATCGTCATCGCGTCCACCAACCAGTGTTGTGGGCATGTTTCATGCCAATAGAAGAAAACTGAACGCAGATAGAAAAATTCTGTTTCGAAAATTTCTACTCACTTTCCAGAGAAACTGCTGCAAGGTTGGACACTTCATACGGTACACTTTCTATTGCGGTACAAAACAGAAAAGCGATGAAGGACGGTAGACAGTCCCATTAGGGCTCATGGGCGTTTTGTTGTGCTTCATTTGTCTCATGCGCACAGTTCTCACCTCTACATTATCATGTATCTGGGCATGTGCATCTTGGCTTTCCTTTCGAATAGCTGTCAATTCATTAAACTGTTGCTAGTCCCAGCGTGTACGGTCATCAAAACTTCTCTTCTTGTGTACGTGTCTTTGAAGGCTGGGTTCGTCGATATTAGGGAAAATGAAGGTCGGCTGCGCGTGGACGTTCGCGCGCTTGTTTTTGTCGAGATGGCACAAGCGGCACCACGTGACTACGCTCCACCAATAAGAATGCGCAGACTTCATCACCGGCCCTTGCTGAAGGACACTATCGGTAAGATAAAGTGAATGCCATTGTCTTTAGTTTTATTCAGCTGGCTTAGCGGCAGCATTATCAGCTTAAAAAGCTGAGTTCAGCCAACGTTTATAATTTCTCAAGGTGGTGTTTCCATAGCAGTATCTTGTATCTTAAAGGGATACAGAACAAAATTTTCGGCGCCGAGATAAATGGCCCAATTGAAAGACTGGGTGCTGAAATTTGTTGAAACAACCTTCATTTCAGCCAGAGACTAGCAGAAAATAATGAATTTAATGCGTTTTTCGCAAATTGGCGCGTCTAGCGGCCGTGCCGCGAACTAGAGAGGAAGTGACGCGAAGCTCGGCGGATACTGACTCGCCAACCGTGCTCGCTGCAAACTCGCTTACCAATCGACATCGCAAGCCGCCACCCGCTGCCCCGCATCTCTCTCAAAACGTGTTTTCACGGTCGGGAAGGTGTTCTCCGTGCGTGTGCTCAACCGGCAGCCAACGACGCCATTGCCGCGCTATCGGCCGTATATTTGTTTTCGGAAGCGGAGCTTGCGCCCGCGTCTACGAATTTGCCGTTTGTGTTGTGTGCTGCTAAGTAATGTGAACGGTGAAGCACCTGACACAACGCAGAATGCCTGAACGCTGTTCTGCGCTAGCGTGTGCGAGAAGCAGCGTAGGGAGCGACAAGCCTTGTCATACCTTTCCGAGAGAGCCGAAGCTTCAAAGGATATGGATTCACGCTGCGCGCCCATCGCAGCCAACATGGGTGCCTTCAAAGCGTGACTTTTTGTGCTCCGAACACTTCGAGGATAGTGACTGTGAGTGACTGTATAAATTGCTGGTCCCGGCTGCCGACCCACGTTGGGCTATGGCAGCTCATCTGGCTTTTCGTAGCTCGCTGTCGCTTGACAAAGTAGAAGGGTCACACAGATATGGTTGTATTTGGCGCATCCGTTTTGGAGGCCTGTCGAACTCGGGGTCGCAATCACCGCTCGTGGAACTACTGTCACTCGCACCTTTCATGTTTGCGCGCTCGCGACACACTGGGTAGTTGTAGTGGATTTTGAGGAAGAAGCGTTATTTTGTCTCCCATGTGGGGAAAGGACAAGGCTCAGCGCCACATCAGCCTCTCCGAGCCACCCTCGGTTCTTGAGAGCTGGAGAAAGGGAAGTGGCAGGGCAGGAGAGAGCACGCCGGTTGCCCCCTCTTGCTGAAGCATTCGACGTCACAGCCATCGACAAGCGCACTGGCGTGCAGCCGCCGCGCTCTCACAATTCACTAAAAATACGGCCAACTGCTCGAAATTACGTGAAATAAATGCTGTTTATAGGAACAGTCATGTCGTCCGAGTCGAATGTAAGTGTTTTCGTAGATTTTTCAAATTTTTGTTCAGTATCCCTTTAAGATACACGATACATTATTGAAAGCATTGGAAATACTGATACAGATACTCAACTTGCGAGATGTATCACAATACAGATACAAGATACCCAAAGAGTATCTAAGATAGTATCTAGGATACATGTATCTTCGATACTGCCCAGCACTGGTACACCTATTCGTTTATTTCGAATACTTCAAAATTTCCAATAATTTAAATTCGAATCAAAGCGAATTCGAACTGTAATATTCGTTCAAATATTCGAAATGCTCAAATATTCACACAAGCCTACATTTTAGGACACAGTGCAGTAACTTCCACTAAATCGCTTTGATATAATGCAGATAAAATGCCTAAACGGGTGTATTGTCTCCCCAGGCCCATAGCCAGGAATTTTTTTCGTGTGGGGTCCACTTGCTGAAAACCTTGACTATTTGAGAAAAGCACCTATTTTCATTATTTATTTTTGGTAAAAACACCTCCTTCACGGAAATTTCGGGGGGGGGGGGGGACCAAGGGCCCCCCACCCTGGCTACAGGCCTGTCTCTCCCCTCCTCCATTTTTTCAGCACAATTTTCACAACCTCCTATGTATGTGCCATGCTTTCCGAAGAGCAATTCACGCAGAGCGAAGTGTGTGCCTTTAATGCCAAAGTGAGCCTTATTCTTCAGCCTGATTCTTTAGTTATTCTCATGGCAGCCATTGCAAAAATTCTGACGTGCAACTTTTAACCCATGCAATGATCGCATCCCCAAGTCTCGGTCAAGTTTTCAAGAAAACAAGTGCGATCATTACACGAGTAAATAAGTAGAATCTTGTTACAACGAACTACGCGGGACCGCCGAATTTAATTCGTTATTCTGAACTATCGTAGTACTGAAAAATGATGTCGGTAATGTAACACAACAGTGAAAATAACATACCTTTGCAGGAGGTGCACGTGTTGGGGAGCAAACAATGAACGAAAACACTGGGCACCGAGTGGAAACAATTTACTGCTTAAAAAAGTCTATCTTCGTCTGGCGAGTAGAAAGCAGGCGCTGGTGCATGTATGCCTCCATGTCCGCAACCTTCCTAAGGATGTCTTCGGGTACATCCTTGCAGCACCCGAGGTACGATCGGGTCTTCTCAAGGAACACCGCAACATCCGAGCTGGAAATAGTCTCTTCCACTGTCCCAGACTCTGCATCTCCAGCATCGTCTTCGTCACTGCTACAGCAATCTTGCTCACGCACTTGACTCAAGATTTCTTCGCAGGTGAGCTCTGCGGACATAGCCGCTGCGCAGTTACTGTCTAGGTAACCCTCGAAGGTTACTGCAGCATCTACCGGGAGCTTCTCGGTAAGCTCATTCCAAAGCTCTGGATCGAGCTCTGCTTCGTCATTGCAGTCTCGTGGCGTAGGCTCGCAGTCTTCCGGCGTAAGCGATGTCTCAAGAAGACCTGCCTTTCGCCAGCAGTTGCTAATGGTGCTTGCCTTGATGTTCCACCGCGACCCTGTCAGCATTTCTGCGGCTTGACGGATGTTGACCTCCATGGGCAGCTTAGTCATATGTTAGTGAGAAGGCGCTGCACAAGTCGCTTCCGAAATTCGGCTTCACACATCTTATGCCCTGGTCTAAAGGTTGGAGCAAAGACGTACAATTCGGGGGCAGAAATTCAAGCTGCACATTGCTCAAATGCACGTTCACCATATGTTCCGAGCAGTTATCAACGATTAGAACCTTCTTTTGTTTCTTCTTCATTGTGTTGTCGAACTGCAGCAGCCACTGCGTGAACAGTTCCCATGTCATACACGCTTTCTTGTTTGCCCGATAGTCGCAAGGTAACAAGACGTTTTTCAAGCAGTGAGGCTAGGCGGACTTGCCAATAACAAGAGGCTTGAGTTTTTCCGTGCCTGTGGCGTTGCAGCAGAAGAGCACTAACACGCGAAGACGCGATTTTTTTCCGCCCTTGCATTTTTCACCTTTAAAGTAGTACATTGTCTTATCAGGTAACAGCTGATAAAAGCATGCCGTTTCGTTGGCATTGAAAACATCGCCTGGACTGAATGACTCAACGATTTCCTGAAAGCGCTCGTTCCGCCAGGCAATAGTACTTTTGGCATCGGCCGCCTTTTCTTCCCTGCACGCGACTTGCCACATGATGCCATTCCTTTGCTGGAACGGATAGAGCCATCCGGCACTTGCGTCGAAGCCGGAGGTGCCCAAAGCGACCACGAATTGTCGTACCTTTTCTTGAATGATAGGGCCTGACAAGGGCACACCGTGTTGTCTGGCATCCTTAAACCATGTGAGGACGCCGTCGTCGACGGTTTGGTAGTTGCCCAGCCGCAAGCGTTTTCTTGAGGGAGCCAGCTGTGATTCTCGATGTAATTTCACGATCTTCTCCTGATCCTTAAGTAGCCACTGTTGACGGCATGATATCACGCTTCCTGCATACATGTATGTCCACTTGCTTTTTTCCAGCATTTAGCTCCGTCAGAATGTCCACTTTTTCCTTGAGCAAAAACTGGCGTCGCTTCTTTTTAACACTGGGGCCAGGAGAACTCATTGCCAGAAAAGCGACCGCACAACACAATCTCAACTTCGCAGCTCCAAACGACAGCAACTGGAAATGTGGTGAGAACAGCGGCAACAGCGGGACTAAGCCTACGACGTTGTTTGATTTGGTTTGACAAGTTTGACTGGTTGGTGACGCTCGCATTGATGGCGACGCTGATAGGGCTGCACCCGTTGAAGCGGGTTTGCCGGCGCATATCTGCTGCAGATGATGATAGGTGTAAGCTTCAGTGATGTCCGTACCGAAACATTCACGGAACTTCGTAATATCTTGTTGATTTCGGGGTTAAATTACATACGTTAACCTGAAATATTCGGCATTCTGAAATTTGTAGCACTGAAAGTCTTACATTGGCAATATAGGAATTGGCGGGGATTTCAAAAAACTTCGTTAATCTGATGTTCGTAGTAACGGGATTTTACTCTATACAGTAAAAGACAATTTTCCAGGGCTTTCTATAAAGCACACATGCTAACCATTTGCAGCTTAGAAAAAGAGGTTTATATCATAACACTCCTTGCCAATCGCAAACTCTCCCTACTTGCTTTGAACTTTCAGTAAAATAAGCATCAATGACCTAGCTCGTCAGACACCCGCAACACTACTTTCTTGATGTTTGCACACAAGAAAGTTCAGTTTACTACAGTTACATTTGATCAGCGTACATGCCAGACACAATTTTTTGTTACCAAAGGCACACGATAACTACAGCTGGCTAACTTTGGAATTCTCAGGAACACTGCATTTGAAAAAAGAAAACTTGAACTCTAACACTACATTCCTTCCTTCCACTTGCTTAGAAAAAGTATCTAGAAGTCTCACTTATAGCCTTATAACGTAACAAAACTGTTCGAAGCACAGTGAAATGACCACACACCTTTTGAGAGTGTCCCCCAGTAATAAAGGGACCCTGAAATAGTTTTGGTGATTTTTTACAAACCCACTCGAGATGGTAGTGTAGGGCCTTAGGTGAATTGTACGGGCTCTGCATAAGCTGTAAATTATTGCAAGGTTTTTAAACACGTGCACAACTAAAGTTCAGAGCGCTCCACCACACCGAGGTTGACACAATATTGTTGGGCACTAAAAAATGCTTACACAAACACATGCGAACTGAAAGTGACGATGAAATCGAAACTTTCAAAACAAAATCGAAACAACAGCACAAGAGTCTCAGAATATATTCACCTCAGTAAAAACCACATGTACTGAACTTCGAGGTTACAAGCGACTTTACAAGCAGTGAAACACTCACCCTCCTCGTTCTGACGCTTCTTCAGGTCCTTTATCTCGTTCTCCAGGTTTTCAACCTTCTGCAAAAGATCGCTGTTTGCCAAAGTGCAAGCGTCCAAACTGGGAGCATCCTGCACAAAAGCAAACAAACATTCGTATCTGGGATGTAATTTTACCACTTGCTATATGTATAATACCGGGTGATTCTTTCAGAACTGGCCTATTTCATTTCGCTGCAGTTTTGTTACAAGGTATCCTACTTCAATGCGGTTTGTGGCAAAACATTCAAGAAAGACGAAAATTTAACTGCCCATCCTGTTTTTTGATGTGCAACATCGAAAAAAAGAATGAACAAGAAATGTTGAAAAAGAAGTAAAAGTTTATACTTGCGTTCCAGAGAAACCACTGCAAGACTGGACACTTCAGATAGTACGCTTTCTATTGCGATACAAAACAGAAAAGTGATGAAGGACGGTAGGCAGCCCCTTTAAAGACAATGCACTGTGTGACGATGAAGCGTGCATATCACCTGCACTGACAAGTGATAAGATCATATCAAGGAAAAAGCAACGAGAATGCTGAGAGCGAAACAGCCTACACACACCAACATGAAGAATTTGTTTAGAGCGCATTATTAGAGTGTATTAGAGTTTATCTGTATTAGAATGCATTTTAGAGTGGATAAGAAAGATGCATACTTTCCTTGGCAGCTGCAGCAATGAAGAAGCAGTGAACTGAGGCAGTGAACAAGCAGGTGCACAACTTTGAAGAGTTAGTGTTGTACCAGTAGAGCTGCACCCGCCAGGCATAGATCACAGACTTTTTCACATAAACGTGCACTCATTCCAGATTACTTCATATCTTTCCTTCATGCTTGTTTGAGAATAACGTGTTTGCAGATGTGTTCCAAGCAAAGGTAGGCAACTCCTTTTGAAGCATTAATCATTTTTAGCATGAATTTCATTTTTTCACTATAACATTTTTAGGAAGAAAACAAACAATCTAATTGAGCAGTCCCTTGAGATTAGTTGTATTGAGAATTGACTGTGTTGGCCACTCCCACTTATGGCTCTATTCCAAAGCCAGAACAAACGTTGTAAATGAAAAAGTGCCTTTAAAAAATTAATGCCCATAACCTGACAAATTCATTGCATACAATGATCATATCCTTCAACATATCCTGCTTCCTTTAGCAGATGCAAGAATCATCCACGCTGGATATTCGGTCAAGGCTGCTGTTTCTCAGCCCTTCATCAACACTGATGAGACAAGTGCCAAAGGTGTGGCTTTGTGGCAGGACATCCCACACTCCTGTGAAACCACACCTCAAGGCAGTATTTATTTTATATACATACCTGCCAACATGGTGACCTCGAAATTCAAGAGAATTGTAAAGTGGGGGGCGAGACGGAAGAAAACTGGTGGACGTATTAACATACTGTTTCTCAGGCCCACAGCGACACCATAAAAGTCATTGCCAGTAAAGCTTGTACAAGACAGCGCTCATACTGGTATTCGTAAAAAATCACAGCATATCCACGGAGTGAATGATGATGAGTGGGCGAAGCTGCGGAGGTTCATCGGTAAACCGTGAATCTTCCGTGAACTCTGCCCAGTACATCATCACCGACGTGAGATCGGGTGCGTTTATACTAAAGGTTCGATGAGTTATGACGACTTGCAGCTAACTTTAATTTTACATGTACGCTGTGAATTTTCATTCTTTAGAAAACCATTGCTTTAGAAAACATCTGGCGTCTTTCGTTAAGCAGCTGGCGTCTTTTCGTTTTGCTTTAGAAACATCTGGCGTTATTCTGTTTTGCTTTTACAAAACATCTGGCGTCTTTCGTTGGTTTATTTCATCAATCAACGGCGTTTTGAACAAAATTTTTATTGTTTAATCACGTACAGGAGAAATCTCACCAGGCACTACCTTGGAGGTAAAGAATGGCTGCTAATGGGAATGAGAGACAGAAGAAGTCGGCTTTTAGCTACCGCTGCGAATTTTTTATTGTTCAACAACGCACAGGAAAAATCTCCCACCGGCACAACTTTGGAGGTCAAAGCGTAAGACTGGTTACACACTACGACTACGACTACGAGGGACGAACGGGTGCCGCCTTAAGGAGCTTCGCCCCTAATATACAGCGCATGCACATGTGTGTACTTAAGGGACGAAATAGGCTGGGTCCCATGACAGCTAGTAGCCCCTCGCCAATCTCAATGCGCTTTCCCGCAGAACACCAATGTACTGCAACGAAAGTGACAAGCATTCCGCATGCTATCAGAAAATTTTAGAACTGATGTCCTCGGTTGGTATTATTTTCTTTTCACGATGGCGCTAGTGCTGTTATTCAAGAGATTTATGGCCGTGCCTGTATTTGTCTTGAGATCGGGCTACAGGTGGTAGCGCCGTCACGCGTTAGTGTGGATAGGCAGCTGGCGGCGCGTATACAAATGTACACAGCGGCAATTCGTTGTGAGTGGTATGAGCTGAATGTCGGCGAATAAACCGCGTTGATTGCAGCATGCTGGTAATATGTATGTTCTCCAGTGCCAAAGCTCACCGAATGCTCCTACTAGTTGTGACAGATGCACAATCTGCCAATAAATGGGATTGCCGCTCTCGGTGAGTCTACGTTTTTGCACTACAGTGGAACTTCGATTATACGTCCCCCGGTCCTGCGACGACCCGCGTTTTACGACGAATTGGCTTGGTCCCGGCAAAACCCCCATAGAAATAATGTATTAAAAACCTCAATTGTACGACGCAATTTTACGCCGGCCCCGCCTCGTACGACGCTTTGCTGGACTGTCCGAGAAAAAAAAAAGACCTACGATGACGCGGGCTGGCACACAAGCACACTGCGGCCGGGCGAAAAAAGTCGGGAAACCGAGGAACCGAGTTCATATCCACGCTGCCACCACAGGGCCTCTTCAATTTTTCGACATGCGGTCGGCCATAGCTAGCCAGAGCCAACGTTGGCCGGAGCCAGCCGGAGCGCATTCGTTTTGTCGCATTGCACTGCGCACTTCCGTTGTCGCCTTTTTTTTTTCTCTCTCTTCTTTTGGGTGGTTTTGTAGTGACCGTTGTGAGCAGATAACATGGCAGATAATTTCGAGCTCGCTTTCTAGTATGCGATAACTTTCACTAGATTTCGTGTTGTTATACCGGACGTGTTGAACGGCGATTGTTGAGCCAACGTTTGCGACAGCCGCGGGAACCGGAACTCGCCGCTGTCTAGCTACCAGAGGGCTGGGGCGTTTTAGCCGCTCGCGATTGGTCGAACCTTGCAAATCGAATAGGCCTACTGCCGTGCTGCCATTCAGCCATTCCTTCACGTGTTTGCCTCATCGGTTGGTTGTGCTGCGCCGCAGCTGCTGTGTCCACGTGCAAAGTTTTCTGTGTTCGGACATTGGTGTGCGAGGAAGCTTTCGAATTCTTGGTTGCGAGTGCTGCGTCTCGCAATGTCGCGGAACCGAAAACCGCTGACGCTCGGAGAAAAGCTTCGCATAATCGAGGAGGCAGAGAAGCGGAACGGAGCAACAAAGGCCAGCATTGCCCGCGACCTCAACATTCCCGAGTCGTCGCTGAAAACGATCCTCGCGAAGAAGGACAGCATCCTACTAAATGCGGCAAAGTTCGGCCTGAACAGGAAGGCCGCGAAAGATGGCAAATATGCTGCCATGGAGAAGGCCCTCGTTGAATGGTTGCGTCAGGCCCGCAGTTCAGGAATTGCCGTGGATGGCGCAATTTTGAAGGAGAAGGCTGAGACCATACCTGCCAAGTTTGGAGAAACGGAATCCGGGAGATTTACTCAAAGGGGGGGGGCGTGCTGCGATAGCAATTATATGGACATTATTAGAACAGCGTACGCAAAGCTTTGCTTTGCTTTTCGCGCAACTACACATAGCGGGCCGCAAACGCTAACGCTAATCTAAAACTGCCTACTGTCAGCGGGATTTTGCGGTCGCCGCTGATCTGTACAGAGTCCAAACCGATAACATCGCTTACGCATCGTCTGTTTCACGTGCGAGTAAAAGCGCGCTAGTGCTAGGGACGAACGCGGTTAAAGCAGAGATGAAACGACCCGGCCGTCACCGTCGCGCGAAGGGCACATGCGATAACATAACTCCGCGTGCGAGGCCTGTCGTCGCTTGCTTACCAGTTATTTCGTCGGGCAAGGGACCATAAGGGGCGCCGTTGAGACGGGGACGGTCGCGATCTCGACAGACATCGGTAACGGCTACCCTTTTAAGTGCTGGTCTCTCCACTTAAAGCAGTAGTGACACAAAATTTTGAAGGCGAGATAACTTGTGGGATAGATTTTTTAAATTGCGTGTAGCGCATCTGTACGCGAAACGTCCCACCTCGCGTCATGACATCAAACAACAGCCACCTGCATCACGAGCTTGTGTTGGCGCCATAATTCTTGCGAGCGCTCTCTCCTAGCGAAAACAGAGCGCACCTTTTTTATGTACTTATGTACGCATCACAGGCAAGACGCGGCTGCAGCGCTATGACACGTTTGCGTTGGCAGCACTGCAGCACAAAGTGCACAGCTACTTCAAGCGCAATGAAACTGAGTTCAACGTTTCTACCATCGTTAAAAAAAAAAAAAGAAAGAAGAAGAATCCCTTCTACTACGTGGCCAGACAACTTTGCCCATGTGGCCAGACAAAGCACTGGACGTGCGGGGCAAAACTGGATTTCCGGGAGATTTTCCTATGACCCGTACAACCGTACAACCAATCATGAGCATTGCTAACTTTTATGTATTTTCTCTATTGGACCAGCTACTAGCCACGTAGGCTATTGGTCCAAATATTATGTACGCATTTTTTGTATACGCGTCTTAATAAACTCATTTTGATTTGATTTGAAACGTTCAAAATCCCGGAGTCTCCCGGGTAATCCGGGAGACTTGGCAGGTATGGCTGAGACAGTTGCATTGCGCTGCGGCATTGACGACTTTAAAGCCTCCAATGGCTGGTTGGATCGCTTTAAAAAACGCAGTGGAGTTGTGTACAGCCGCTGCTGTGGAGAGCGCGCGTCAGTCAGCTCCGACACTGTAGAAAAGTGGACTGCATTGCTGCCGGAATTGATACGGGAATACAAGCCGTCCGACGTGTTCAACACGGACGAAACTGGATTATTTTATAATATGCAGCCAGAACAGACATTGGCATTCAAAGGAGAGAGCTGTCACGGGGGTAAGCGAAGCAAAGAGCGTCTTACCGTATTGCTTTGCGCTAATGAAGACGGCTCTGAAAAGCTTCCTGCCCTCGTGATCGGCAAGTTTGAGAAGCCGCGATGCTTCAAGAATTTGAAAAGGCTGCCGTGCCAGTACACGTTCAACTGGAAAGCCTGGATGACGGCTGCTATGTTTTCTACATATCTGCAGCAGCTGGACTCCAAAATGGGGGCTAAGAACAGAAAGATTCTTCTTCTGCTTGACAATGCGCCATGCCATCCATCAGATATGTCGCATTTGAGAAATGTGAAAGTTGTATTTCTGCCCCCCAATTGCACTAGCCAGCTGCAGCCACTTGACGCTGGCGTCATCAAGTGCATGACACAGAAATATCGGAAGTTTCTGGTGCAGCATTGGCTGGCGGGCATGGAACGCAAGCAGTTGGATAAGAAGCTTTCTGTGCTTGATGCAATGCACTACATTGCTAGTGCATGGGACACAGTTACGCCAGAAACCATCGCCAACTCCTTCAGGCACTGCGGCTTTAATAGAAGTCGTGCTTGTTCTACCAGTGAAGCTGCAGTGCCTGTTGACGACGAACCATAGTTCGGCAGCCTGGAGCTGCCTGGATCTTTCGCGGACTATGTTGGTGCCGACGACGACGTTGCAGTGTGCAGTGAAGTGTCGCTGGATGACATTATCGAAACTGTGCGTCCCGACACTGCGGGAACTTTGACGAGGAAGAGATGGACGACGCTGCAGAGGCTAGCGCGTCCGTTCCGACTTACGCGGACGTGTTGTGCTACGTCGACCACATTCGGCGGTTTGCTTGCGCACGCGACGAGATTGGCGACATGCTGCCAGATGTTGCAGCTATCGAAAGAAAGCTGATGCGTCGTGGCTGGGCAAACTCTCAGAAGAAAATCACAGATTTTTTTAAAAGGTGAGAAATAAAGGTTCGTTCACACCTCCGATAAAATGCGCGGTTGTCATTTTTTCAATTAATATAATCTACGTTCCTCGGAGCAGCGTATGTTTGTGCCGCGGACTTTCTTAGGCATTATGTGGCCGCTGTTGTGGGGCAACAATGACAGTCACTGCCTATATTCTCGGTTTTTCGATTATACGACGCCTGGATTATACGACGATTTTGTGCGGTACCCTGAAAGTCGTATAATCGAAGTTCCACTGTATATGATGTTTTTTGTTGTTTTATTTGCATGTGTGTGGCTTGTGTTCCGCCTACTACGCACTGCTGTTGCGCGATTGAACTAATTAAGTACTCTTTGCTCATCTGGCTACCGAAGAGCCCTCTGTGCACTGTGTGCACCAATACGCGTACGTATTTTTTTCTTATTCATTTATCCATGACATGTAGGACAGTTGATAAGAAATTTAGTCACAAAAGCTATGTGGATGACAGTGCTTTAGAACTATAAAGATGTTTCGCACTTAAGGGCTTGTTTTTATACCAATAACAATAGAAAAGCAGTGATGCTACCGAGGACTTCTGATTTGGAGCAATTTTTGGAGCAGCAAAATTTCCGTTTTGGAGCACTTTGGAGCAGCAAAATTTTCGTTTTGGAGCACTTTGGAGCAGATAATTTTGCATCTGGGAGCACTCTGGAGCAGCGAATTTTACATCCTGGAGTGCACTACAGAAGCATATTGCAATAACATTCAAGCACCGGAATATTACTATGGGGCTCTTATGAAGGCTAGAAATATTTCGATTCATTGCAAATCTCATGGAAAAAATCATCTCAGGAGAACTCCATGCTTCACTCGCTAATAAAAAAATAAGGGCTCATGCAGTTGAGTGTTCTGAATTAACCTCTTCGGCGATTATTTTCGACACTAGCAAATAAACAAAATACCAGATCAATAACATTGTACTTTATGAAATAACACTCTAAATACATCTATGTGGTTATCAGCAGACATTGTAGACAAACGCCGTGATGTACAGCAGTGCCTCAATGCCAAAGAGCCACACTGTCCCTAATGCATTCCCCTAAGAAAACTCCAAGGCGAAAGCCAGGTTCTTTTTCTTCTCGATCGACGGGTTGATCCTCCCCCTCCTTCTCTGCAAGCTTTCTGCACCTCACCTGGTTTTGTGCTAGCTCCATGATCGGCGAACCGATTACGGAAGCAGTGTAAAGCGACGATGTCGTGATGGCGTCATCACGTGACATCACGATATATGACGCCATGATGACGTCACAAGTTTTGACGATCTATGACGTGATGATGACGCCATCACATGATTATTTTTTGCATCAATCGATTGACGCCGCCGACGGTCAATTTTCGTGTTTGATAAAGCATCTGATGCTTTCGCATTAATATTGCGTATTGAACGTTAACAACCTGGCCTTACATATATAAACTGTCCTCCACCATGTCACCGCCTTGCCATGCGCGAAACAGCTTCGCTTATCATCCACTTCACAGAGTGAAATGGCTCCTCAACATTTTTTTAATGTTTATTGTGATAACAATTATATGGACGCTCTCCGCGGATTTTTGCCGTCGCCATTGCTGTAATTTTCTGTATAAAGACCAAATTAATAACATCACCACGCGCATTCTAGCCGCGAGCGCTGACGACGAACGCGGCTGAAGCGGAGATTAAGCTAGCCGGCCGTCTGTCTCCATCGCACGGACAGCGCATGAGATAACATCTTCCCGCGTGCGGGCCTGCCGTCGATTGCTGATCAAACAGAGAGGAAACGCCCCGCCCGTCTTTCGTAAGGAGCATGAAAGGACGCCAGGGGAGCGTGGGAGGGGGGGGGGGAGGGTACCGCATCGTTCGAAGGGCGCAGTCACTTGCGCGCGCGCCATCTCGAGGCATCAGGAGACGGCTCGTAAACTTGCTGTGCTCTCAACGCTTACTTCGTGTTTAGAGAACCCAGAGCAAGAAAACGCTTGGGTTCCTGGAGCGGCCATATTCCCTTAAACCAGTGTTTTGTTGAGATAAGCGAGATCGGATCCAAAAGAGTTAGCTGCTAGCCTTACTTCGTTTAACAATACAATTTTTTGGTATCGCATTCATTGCTTCGCCCTTAAGCGAAACTGAGTTTTTTTTTACCCGTCAGCTATCGACGCCCGAAAGCGAGAGGCGGACGTGTAACATGGGGTAGCCGCTTCACTGTGGGCCGTCAGCGACGGGCCCGCTACTGACAGCTGCGTATTTGCGGCTGCTCCGACCAGGATATATGCTTTTATTAATGAGATGACATTTTTAAAAAGCAAGCAAAAATTCGAATTGGAACCCTAGCACATGAGCTCGAAAGGGCAGGGCCATTTAGGGGGTATTTACCGCAGAGTGATTAAACTCAGACGTGCTGGTATAAGCAATTACGAAAAAGCTCTTCCGAATGAAGATCCATGGATAAAGTATATCTGAGGAAAAGTGTGAACGCGTTTCCACCGTTCGCGTGCTCTTCCATGAACGCGAAGCAAGGAAAATTCAATATTGTTCCATATATATACTGCTAGCGATCCCAGATTTCATTCCGCGATGTCTGGAAACAGAAGTGACAGACATTTTAGCAGCCCACATGTAGTAGTTATTACTGAACATTGCTTTCCTTACGTGCCGTGCGACGCTTGAAACGAGCTATCAGCAGCGTTTCTAGAACAGACGACGTCCGCCGATGAATCGCCGTCGCACTTTCTCGCTACCGAGAGGCCTAGACGTCACGAGCCTCTGCGGAGAGCGCGTTTTGCTGTCGAGCCGACTTGCAGAACAGAAGCTGCCTCGGCACCGTGCATGGCATCGAGGCTTATTCGGGACGCACGCGCGAGCGCTATTTATTCAGCGGAATAATTCTTGGTCCGTGGTTGTGACTTCGGCAGCCCTAAGATCAAGCTGCACATGTTCTGACGCGCCGGCCGTGCGATTGCCGGTGATAGACGCCCCCAAACCCGAGACTTTGGCGCAGTTTGGCGCAATTTTCGTCGATATTATCAGGATGGCGCAGTAAATACAATTTGGCGCACTTTGGCGCAGTTGGCGCAGGCGTGGAATCACTGGAAAAGGGTAACAGTTCAGCACAGAGCTTTCATTGATTGATCATCTGCATGACAGCGATGCAAGTGAGGTGTGATTAATTTACTGGAGAAAAATACGTTTCTTTTTTCTTCAAGCAAATGATGTCAGCTGCCTCCCGTCAATCTATAACAACGTTACACAAGTGCTCAAGATACTAATTAAAAAAAAAGAGGTTTTGAGTGAAATTACCACGATATGATCATAAGGCATGCCGTCTCAATTTTGACCATCTGCATTCTTTAACGCGAACTTAACTCAAAGTACACAGGTGTTTTTGTATACATTTTATCTCAAGTTAAAACAGCACCCATCAACTCAGTTTTATCGCTTTCGTGTCATTCCATTTCCAGTTCTTTTCAGGGGACCATTTAAGTATTGCAGCGTCAGACTTTACTTGACAAATATTTTTCTGCATTGAGACCAGGACCATACAATATAAGGAACTCTTAAGCATACCTTAAGCTCATCGCGCAACCAATAAGCGACAGTCACACAATTATACACCTAATAACAAGTGTGATGTGCAAGTGCATAGCTTAGAGGCTTGTTTTTATTTACCAATGAGTCGCAAAAACGCTGCATTCACACGATAGTTAATATTCGTCATTTTTAGGACAGCGCCAAGGGCACTCTGCGATGTGCTTGAACCACAAAGCGGCACACACATTGAAGTGATTCTGATGAACGCAGAGTACAACAGCCACACCAAGCACTCTCAACAGCTACACTCACTGGTATTGTTACAGTGGGTGTGCACATCATAGAAGTTGATTACAATGAATATTGTTTGGGCCCACGTGGAGGCCATGGTTTTCCGAAAAACTCGCTTTCTATTCAAATTTGCACGCCACATTCACACACAACAAAAGCTTTATGTATTTTTCTTTCCATCCATTAAATATACTTGTCTGTTTTCTTTATCTTAAAAATTATTTTGCGACACAGCCGTGCCTGCAACCCAGTCATGGGCACGTTACCAGTAAAAAGTAACAGTGTTACAGTTACAGTTACCTAAGCCAAAAAGGTAACTCTGTTACAGTTACAGTTACAGAGTTTCCGAAAGTAACTTGTTACAGTTACAGTTACTGTGCAAAAGTAACGTCGTTACTTTTCCGTTACTGTATAAAATAATAGATCACAAATCAAATTATAGAATTTATTTAATAAGGGTTGCACGTCGTAAAACCCTAGACGAAGGAAACATAAAAGGGGGCCCAACACCAGCAATCACTTTGAACGCCTCTTACTTGAAGTGGAAAACGTGGTTGATGTACTGGAACGACGGCAGTATATCCTAAGACGTTTATTAACTATACCCAGAAGCGCATGCGAAGAGCAGCGGGGAGTGCATCACGAGTGGTTACGACGTCCATTGTGTCTGTTCCATATGTTTAAGGTGTGTCAGACTCTGTTCGGAGAGCTTCCGGTCCGCTGGACATACAAACCGTTTTTAAGTCCCGTTATTATACCTTGGAACATGACAACGTGTGTTCACTAAATCCTAAGACTGCACACCTGTGGATGATCATGGTGGTATCTAAAAGTGCGATGCGGGGATCGGCGAAACGGGCAGGAAATGATCAACGAGGCCTAAAGAACTCAAGCGGAATGTCGCTAAAGCAACCCATGCAACGCGTTCTAAGACCGAGCTTGTTGAGCACTGCTGGATGACAGGTCATAGCTTTGACCTAAACAATGCGACGACGCCGGTTTGTGAACGAAGGTGGGGGAAAAGCAACTCCTGGAATCGTGGTTCATTCGCCGCGGCTTGCAAAAACAGCCGCGGCCCCCCACTGGACATTTACAAGGACATGTGTGACTAGTGGACTGGTTGACCTCGGCTCATTTTTTTTTCTTTTTTAGGATGCCACCTGCATTGGGGGTGAAACGTCTCTCATTTTGTTAATAATTGTTGCATTAAGTCGGAGTAAACATCTTACAACCAGTTACAAAGAAGTTTCAAAATATCGCTTCGCTAGTTCACGGAATTTCTGGCCTTAGCCGTTTCGCGTTCTGCTGTTTTCTAGCCACCTGTCAAACACGATTAGCTCGGAGCCTCAGACGAGGGAGACTATAAACATGGCATCCTAATGCTCCTCCACCTATATATATATGCTGAAAAAAAAAAACGGACGCGAACTTAGCAGGCTGTTCAGTTGAACCACGATTGATTTACATGTTGCGTTAATGACAGACCTCCAACCTCGGTCTTCTGCAGGGAAGATAATACGCTTAGTCACCTCCTCTCCTAAACTGCGAGGGGAGCCCTATTCTGGAAAGTTGAGGGGTGGAGAGGATATATGGTAAAGAAGAAAGTTCGAAAAAGTGTTGCTGTTGGATAATTTTTCATAAAGACAGAAGTAACTGTAACGGTATTTTCCGTTACAGTTACTGCGAAAAAAGTAACAGTGTTACAGTTACAAGTTCCTCTAACTTAAAAGTAACTAGTTACAGTTACAAGTTACTGAAAAAAGTAACTAGTTACCGGTAACGCGTTACTAGTAACTAGTTACTGCCCAAGACTGCTGCAACCAATGGTGCTTCCGTAATTAAGTATACAATAAAAATTTCACTGTATTGTGTTTTACCATGAAACAAATATTTCATTCTCAGGTTTTATATGCCAAAGCCAAGACATGACTACGTAGGCATGTAGCCCCTGGGAATCGATCCATCCACAACCAGGGTTTTCAACCCTTCATTTTCTTATGCTTCAGTTGTGCGGGCATTTCCCTCACATTTATTTATAGTTTGCTTCTTTTCGAAAAGAAGGAACCCAAAGAAAGCCAGGAGAGACTCAAGATTTATTCCGATCCCCTGGGGTTCCTTAATAGGGTACCGACACCTTTTTTCGAGGGAGAGTTTACTCCGCTATACAAATCTCCTGTATGCAGAGACGGCTCTGAGCAAGTGTGAAGCTCAGCAAATGCTGCTAAGATATTTCATTTTGATATTACAGTTCATTTTCCTATGGTGCATCTACCAACATCGATACAAGCTTGACATCAGGCTACAGTGCTAATTCTGGTGACTTCACGCAGCAGTCTGGCTAGTTGTGATGACATCAGGTACCAAAACTTCGAAGATGGCTGCGTGTGCGTCACCAATGGAGCCACGGTGCGGAGTGACCGTGGAAACGTCACTAGTATATATTGTGCGAGCACGTGACGAGAAGCTCCTACCGTGTTGTGACGTCAGGGTACAGTAGGAACCGAAACTAGCTTTTAAAAACATACTGTAATTACTTTTTCAGGGTGCACTCGCGCTTAGCACTACCTTTTCTAGGTGCTTGAGGGCTTGACCTTTCATTTGACGAAAAAAAAAACGACAACTGAAAATTTTCTGTCAGTACCCCTTTAACGTGTAACTAAATCTATGTACACGGACGTGTTCTTGCATTTCGACCCCATCAAAATAGACTCACTGAGAATCGAACCCACATCCATAAGCTCTGCAGCCCAGCACTTTAGCCACTAGGCTTCCACGGTGGGTACCACGAAATTAGTGACCGTCGCCGCGGTGACTCAGTGGTTTCAATGCCAGTATCAGCAGTGACATTTCCAATGGAGACAGAATGCTACAGTGCCATGTCCTGTGCGATGCCACTGCACGTTAAAGAACACCAGACAGTCGAAATTATCCAGACGCCTCCAGAACGGTGTCTCCTGTAGCCAGAGTTCTCTTGGATGTTAAACCCATTACACCAACCATGATATTAACGACACTGCCTACCTCATCACAGTGGTTTCTCTTTAGCCCCAAGTTCTGATCCGACTGTTCCTCTTCAGCGGGCAGCACAATCACCTCGGGCGCTTCGTTTTCAGGAGCGGCAGTCTCGCGCACCTCCTCAACAGGTTCCAGCACAATGACTTCATCCGTCGTGGGCTGTGCTGCTTCAACTATACCGTTCCACTCTGAAACGTGCAAAGAAGCAGTCGCTAAGTGCCTTAGCCTCGCTCAGTGCAACCAGTGCCAGGCAGTATCACAGATATATGTATCTTAGATACTCTTTCGGTATTTCATATTTGTATCGTGATACAGCTCGCAAGATGTGTATCGGTATCTTTATTTCCAATATATTAAATAATGTATCCTGTATCTTAAGATACAAGATACTGCTGTTGCAACATCACCGTGCGGAACAATGAATGTTAGTTAAACTCTGCTTCTCAAGCTGATACTGCTCTCACTAAGCCACCTGAATAAATCTAATAGCAGCAACATTCTTTTTATCTTTCCGCACAGTGCTCCAGCGATGGGAAGTGATAAGTTTAACCAGCCAAAGCCAAACCAATAAGTTGTTTCGGAATGAAAGTAATATACTTTAAGCAGGAAAAACAAAACTTTTCAGATAATAAGAGTCATTTCATTCGAATGTAACAAAGTTGGTCACAGTTAAGAAATCTTGAAGCAAACATTTTCGTGCACAGGTGTTTTCAGCTGCATTATATAGTTCTATAATAACAAATTTGCAAATGTATCGAAGTATCCTAAGATACAATTGCACAGTGTCATATCAGATGCAATTATTACTGTAGTATCTTGCATCTGTAACTCATACTTTTCGCCTGAGTATCTTGTATCGCATCGCAACACAATTTCAAAGTATGTGCCCAGCCCTGGGTGCAACAAAATCAGGATAAGGCTTATACCTACCACATTGTGTGGACGGATCAAGCGTTGGTGGGCGTGCACCGTTCCAGGTGATCGGGAGGATTTCCTGACGGCCAGAAACATTTCTCTCTGGACAATTGACGAAAAAAATCAACAACCGCACACGGATTAGACTCTGGTAAGGAAATCGTCGGAGTGAACTTTTTAAAGGCGCCGACAACCAATTTTCGATTTTCGTGGTACCTGTCTTCTTCAGTACCACGAAAAGCTTACCAGTCAGAGTGTCTAATTATAGAATCCACAATCTAATGAAACCACAGACAATGATGACAGGGAAAGTACTGGGGCATTCTTTGTAGTCTTTTAATGTAACGTAGTGATTATAACATAAATGTAAACAAATTAAAGTGGACGAAAAGACAACTTGCCACTGGTAGGGACTGCACCTACAACCTTCAAATAACACATTCTGTTATCGAAGGTTGTAGTGAACGGGAGGATGACCGCCGCCGTAGCTCAATTGGTAGAGCATCGGATGCATTATCCGAAGGTTGTAGGTTCAGTCACTAGCAATGGCGAGTTGTCTTTTCATACTTTAACTTCTTTACCTGTATACTCAAACCTCGTTATAACAAAGTCGCATCTGTCACGAAAATAACTTTTGTTATACCCGAAAATTCGTTATAAACATTTATTTGTAACACTGTAGCTATGACAAGACTATTCTTCATTTACTTCATTATAACTGATAATTCGTTATATCCGAGTTCGTTATAACGAGGTTTGAATGTATCATAATTGCTACACTACATTTAAACACTACAAATAATGCCCCTGTACTTTCCTTGGATTCATGGTTGCACATAACAAAGAAAATGAGCCCTTCATCAATTCCCCTTGCTTTGTTTAATGACGGAATGGTACCAATTAAAATGCCATGAAACATTTATCGTCAGAATTTTCAGCTCTGCGGCAACTGTGAAGTCTTACGCACAACACGTGCTGCGAACAATAGGAGATGAGTGCGACAGCAGTTCATGTTTGTGTGCTGTAGTTTGCTGCCTACGTGTGCACTCCGCATGCATGCGCTGCAGCTTGACAAGTTACACTAGTTGCTGCGAAGGCAGTGCCGCTCCTCAGCATCAACTCCTTTTACCTCGTAAGCCGAATAGAATAGATCGGTGATGGATAATAACATACATACTCTAATTTTGAGCACTGCATCAATTTTTGTGCCAATAACTGTATCAGACTGCGTTCAGCAAACGGAACGAATCCATAGTACAGCATCAAAGATGTTACACTAGGCTGTGCAATATTTTTTTTTGTGACCTTTAAATGCAATTTAGAAATAGAACCCTACATAAACCACAGAAAAGAATGGTTGAATTTTCACTATAGTTTACAGTCTTTCCGTTTCAATCGGGATGTAATCCAGGGGTCTCAAACACATGGCCCATGGACCTTTCTCTAGCGACCAGGCCCGCACGATTGTTTTCGTTCCATTTTTAAAAAAGGTTTTCTTAATACATTCATGAGCTACACACATCACTTGTCTCGAGCATCCTTTTCGTGAGGCATCCCATCCAGGTCATCATGTGTTAAAACATACCCGTAGAACAAAAACTCTAGATGTATTCCAGAATCGGCGTCCAGATTTCAGTCATTCTTGAGATCAATATCGATATGCTTCCTGAAACCTGATGCTGGATCCCCTTCAAAACTGATCCATATAGCAGATATGGAAAAGGCCTTCTTTGAAATGGCATCGGTAGCTGACATTTTGCTCCAACTGCACCCCCCTCCCCTGCTCAAACCTTCGTCATCGTCCCGGCCCATCGGGAGACTAAGTTTTGTGACTGTGGACCGCTAGCTGAGGTGAGTATGACACCCCTCATCTAATCTCACGCTCTCACCAGTTGTCTGTCGCTTTAAAGGAGCACTGACATCAATTTTACACATGTCAAGATTTTTGCATCCACGAGTAGTTATCTACCCCCTAGTAGCGATTCGCGACCGAAAATGCAACTGAGGGACGAATAGCTATCTGTTTTATTGATTTATATCACCGGTATCTAGCACGATTCAAAATGGTCTGCAAGCCCTCCATTTTTTAGCGCTGGCAGCGCTCCCTCGCGGTCAACTCCAGACCGCGCCCCAGTTTACCACTTGTCCACAGAAAGGAGTGACGTGAAGATCAGCTGCTCAGCTAGTATTTCGTCTGCTAGGCGCGCACGTTCAGTCATGCCTTGTCATCAGCGCCGCCGTCGTCGCCGTCAAAAGTATCGACTTGTGTTGAAGACGACATTCTGGAACTTAGAATCACCGCGATACGCGACGTCGCGAATCATTTTCGCTTCGACCCTTTGCAAAACAGCGATTCAGAAATGGACGCCGTTCCAAGCAGCAACGAGGAGGTGCCCGAGGACGCACGCTTGGGCCATACCGTATTTACTCGAATCTAACGCGCACCTTTTTTCCGGAAAAACGAGTCCAAAAATCGCATGCGCGTTAGAATCGAGTACCGAAAAAAAAAAAAGAAACTCTGTTATCCTATTGCCATCGACATTTCAAGATGGCCGCCTCCTACGATTTCTGCCATTTTTTCAGTTCGTACGTGTGCTGAGGAGATTGTCATCCCGTTCTGCGTTTGCATTGACGGCATGGAAGTGCCGACTCTAAATACTCGACGAGTGTACCACGATGCCGCATTTAGAAGAATAGTTATTACATGTGCAGAGAGACGGACGGAAATCGGGCCGCATCGCGGTCGTTCGGATATAGTTCGGAGTTCCCGAAACGTGCGTGCGAGACTGGCGCAAACAGAAGCAGAAGATTTTTTACAGAAAAGCTTCACGAAAAGGTTTCAGTGGACCAAAGCAGGGCCGGTTTTCCGAAATCGAAGAGCGTTGACAGCGACAAGGAGTTGTCCGACAGCGACGAGGACTGATCCATTACGCGACTCGTATCGCCGCCGTAGTGGTGACAGTTTTAGCGGCAAGGCCCGCTTTTTGACTTTGTGTTTTACTTTTTTGAAACTTTAGTTCTTTAAAACCCAAATATATGTTCTTCTGAATGTGCGAAGTTTGACTCCTACGGACTTTTTTTGTTCTTTTCTATCACGAAAAATGGGTGCGCGTTACAATCGATGTATTACTTTATTTTTTTTTTGGTCGCGGAAAACGGGTGCGCGTTACAATCGAGGGCGCGGTAGAATCGAGTAAATACGGTACTCGCTGGTGTGTGTCTCAATTAGCTATATCAGAGTTTTAGCGTGCACGGCATTCCGGTATACGCAAAGGGGTCTATGGAATATCGGCACAGCGAATGCACACCAGCAAAGAAATAGAATACAATAGGTTTCTACAATAACAATTCTGTGCTGGCCAGGTTCTTCTTTGCGCCGCCAGATGGCCCCACCTATCCGGCCTCTCACGGTTACGGCTGCAGTGACCCGGTATTACGCTAGCGCAAGGAAGTCCATGGACGAACTACATGCGTGTTACTTGTTAGAGATGTTATTTATCTATAGGCTACTCCACTTTGATAGCTTGTGGTTGTGTTGGCCTGTACCGTACGTGTAATGAAACGCCATGCAATTTCCGCTTTTTCCACGCCTCAACGAGCAGGTCCGCACTACGCAGCGGTTCTCCGACATGCTGGCTCGTAGTCGCTCCGATTGATCGCACTCGCGCTGTGGAGCACAGGAAAATTTGTCGATGCGACACGATGAATCGCAAGCACGGATCGGGACAGCAAGGAGAGCCACTGGCTGGGAGTGAGAGCGTCGCCTGGTGTCGGCGCCACAATAAATACACTCAGATCGGCGACGTCACTGTTACTAGCATATCGTCACTCAGGATGGTATTTGCGGAATGTATCACACCTTACACGTAGCACTAGTGTCGATGTCGCAGCGTGATCAATGTTCCGTTGAGCTTTTGTACGCTGTTTGCCCTCGAAATAAAATTACTTCCACGCGACGGACGCCATTCAAATTTGGCCAAGTAGAACTACGCATACCGAGCAATCGAATGAATGGCACATCTCGACTTATTCAGCGTACGCAGCCACTAGAAAAAGGGTATGCTGATATTCGTGATGTCATATTGGCATCTAGGTGCTGATTCTGGCGTGAAAATTTATGCTAACAATGATCCTAGGATCGCGAAATGAATGGGAGCAGAATTTTCAGGGAACAATTCATCAGTCTAAGCTGACTTAGTGCTTTGCCTCAAAGCAATAAATGTCCATCCCCATAGGCGTGGCAAGGGAGGGGCTTGGGAGAATGCCCCAACCCGTAATTATCTACAGGGGCTGCTGAGTCTGCCCGATACCTTCAGCCGGTTGGACCTATCCCGCCACTGTGTTAAGGCGAAAGCCTTAGGTGCCTCATCAAATGCGAAAATGGACCGGCGTCTCGCGTCGGCGGTGTCAACACGAGCGATTCAAAACATCACATGATGACGCCACTACACGACATCATCATGAAGCCACAGATCACCAAAACTTGTGACGTCACATAATACGACATCACGTGGTGACGTCATCACATAAAATCATTACTTGGTCAAAGGTGGGCCAATCCAGGAGGCAGTGAAAAAACAAGGTGATGTGTGGGAAAGCTTACAATGCCTCCAATTCTGGAGGCATTGCTAAGGAACCACGTTAGTTGCAGAAAAGCAGAAAGGCGCGGAAGGTTCAATACATGGACTTAGAAGAAGAAGAAGGAGATGGCTTTCACCTTTGAGTTCACTGAGGCGGATGCACAAGGGACCCTGTGAGTTTTCGATGTGCAAATTTATGGCCACACAGGTTTTTTTGACAGTAATGGTGGCCAAAGACCCGTTGTTGCACTCCAAAAAGAAAAAAAAAACTACTGTTTTCTTCCCGCCCTTGCCCCCGAAAGCCAAGGGCCAAAGGCAGGCCATTGTGAGCAGCTCGTCATTACTTTCATTTAAACGCGATAGCGAAGAGCTCGTTTCGCAGAAATCGTGGTGTCGGCCTCATTGGTTGTGAGCAAAATATCATCATCTTGTCCGTGACCAAAAAAATCGAGAAAGATGCAAATAAAATAAGTAATAAAGATCTTCCGGTTCGAGTGAGAATCGAACCAGGCCGTCTGCGTGACAAGCAGGTGTTCTACCAGAGAGCCACGCTATTTCTTGAAACTGCTTCGGAAAAAAAAACTCTATACAACTGTCATGTAGTGAAAGGAGTCTCCTAAACGCATGTAATATTGCGTGGCAGAAGCCTGAATCACGCCAGGCATCAAAAAATGTGAATTGTGCAATGAGTGGCGGTTTTAAAGGCCGACCCATTACTAAGCATTCAAACATTTTATCATCATCATCAGCATCGACAAAGTGAACAGCTGCGTAGGTTTGAGTGTCGTCTTACTTACGCGTAGTGGGCCCATCCCCGATTCACAAAACAAATAATTATGGTGTAGTGGGCACTTAACAACTGTACTTGCAGTACGCATCCTAGGACACTTTGAAATGGACATTGTTACGTGCACAGTCGTTCGTTTCCTTACGGCACGGTTGAGGCATGCACCAATAACTGAAATAAGGCTAGCAATTGAGAAGGTGATGCGCACAGGGCCCGATTACACTATCGTGCTCTACTCTTGAAGAGGAAGCTCAAGCGTCCTTGAAGCTTTTTGCATCCATTGCATAGCTTGTTTTCTTTTGGACACTGCAATGAAGAGGGGGTGTGTGGGGGGGAGCTATGGTGGAACTTGGCTCCCCAAACTGAGATCTATGCGCATGCCTAAGTCCATACGTGGCCTCCACGATTAGCTCCGGTAGTACGCGGTTGCTCTGGCCGTCCCATTTGGCATGTTTCCAAGCAGAGAAGTGTAAATTTGTTAGTGCCTTAACACAACATGAAGTAGTGACCTTGGTCCAAGGCTCTTGAAGAGGGCTCTGAGACGCTCTATCCTGGTCATTGTGCGATTTCTTTTGTTAATGCCTTAACACACCGTGAGACGGTGACATCAGTCCAGGGTCAGTAAATTCCCTGAAAAATAGCTAGTTACACCATTTGTGTCCGTGCACAGGCACCTTCTCTCTCGTGGGATTTGTAGATTGTACATGAAGCTAGTGGAGGTGTGAAGCTCACGGAATATGGCTCTAGGCTGGAAAGGGGGGGCTTGTGCAATTCTCCCGGTTGACCACACAAGGGCGCCGAACTTCTAGGCGGCGCAGTAGTGGGAAAGGTCTGCAAAATGAATAACGCGAAAGAATAATGATAACTTTGACAATGTAATGTATACAGAAGCAAATGGCCTATTTTCGTGGTATCTGGAAGCGTAAAAATTTACGGTGCATAAATCAGTGAGTACATGAAAGTGCTCACTCTTGATGGCAGCACCACTGCAAACTCAGCGACGATAAGAAATCACTGGGTTTCAAGCGTAACACACTAGCATTTTAGAAGGCTGTACAAGCGCCACCTTGTTTGTCCACTTCTGGGTTGTTTACTTGATCAGTGCACAGTGTATGGTCGACAGCATTTGAGTGTGTACGACGTGCTTCTGCATGCTTCGGTATGCCGACCTATGCCAGTGGTGACAAAAACAGGTACAACAGAAAGCTGTTTTCGCTGCAGTGGAAAAAACTGGCAGGGTATCCCTTGAGCATTCGCTTAAGACAACTTGAAGGAGAAAGCCATTTTGTTTTTCACCTCAGTCTATGAATTGATTCTCCCCCGGCCCGCTCCAAAAGCTTTTAGGGGCGAAGCTCCCCTTAGTCTAACCTTGTCACGTCTCCGTTGTCCGGCGTAACCACCTTTGCAAACTGCCCACTCCTTCGTCTTTGCAAACATCCCACTACGACCAATCACCGATCCTTTGCAAACTGCCCACTACTTCATCTTTGCAAACATCCCACTACGATCCATCACCGATCCATTAGTTCACCCACCATAAAGCCGTTATAATGAAGGGGGAACGGAAGCCCCCTTTGCAAACTGCCCATTACTTCGTCTTTGCAAACATCCCACTACGACCCATCACCGATCCATGACTTCACCGACCATAAAGCCGTTATAATGAAGGCGGAACGGAAGCCACGTCTAGCTACCACTTATGATTAATAAAATTTCTTGTATAAATATATACAGTGTTCATCACGTCCTTGATGATGTAATGGGCTATCGCTTTGGTTACTGCTGGGCGAAACCACTGAAGATTTCACGTTGTAACCATGATTGCTTCAGGAGCTTCGCCCAAGCTCTTCATCATTCACCCGTGGATATGCTGTGAATTTTTTTGCACCTAACGTAGTTTTCAATGCCCTCATGATTGGAGGCATTCCAAGCTTTCTGTACCTCATCTGATTTTGCAATGCGTCCATGATCGGCCCACGTTTGACCAAGTGACTATGTCATGTGATAACGTCATGGTGACAGCATCACGTTTTGACAGGATAAGTCGCGCACACAAACGCGGACACTAGAAGACGCAAATAACACAGGTGTGTTCGTGTGTGCACCTTATCCTGTCAAAATGAACAAGTACCAACTAGCCCAATTAGCCGTGCTACTGCAGTATTGCAAAATTTTTTTGCATCACTCGTATTGATGCCGACGCCGCGGGACGACGGCCGATTTTTGTGTTTGGTAAGGCGTCTAAGACTTTCGCCTTAATCTGTTGCACACACTAGAGGCGCTGCCGCAACTGCTAGGACAGGAGGCAGAGGGACGCAGTTGGCGCTATTTTATGTCTTCCAGGGACTTTAACGGTCAGCGGCCAATCAGGGCACGTCCGCTTTCTCGAATCCGCCTTTTTCACGATGCCCCGCGCGTGCGCCCTTCCCCTAGCGGAAAAGACGCGGAACGTCTCCTCATCTCGGAGGCTTTGCTTCTAATACCGGTTGTCCCGGCCCCTACCAAAACGGTAGAGGCCAGCACAGGGAAATGAAAGAGGCGGATTACACTCTCCCCGTGCGAATGTGCAGCAACGGCGCGCTGCCGGAGCTAATCGCGGAGGCCAAGGTCCATCCCTATCACAAGATACCAAAGCAGAAGGGGTTCAGAGTACAAAGTGTAATGTAATAACCGTGGGCAACATCAATATTGGGGAATTTTCAACGACTTACTTGGGCTACTTTTATTAGCTTTAAAGCGAAGAAAGGTACTACTTTCGGATTACGCCCCTCCTTATCGTTTATGCCTCCCTGAAACGGCCATCGCTGATAGATATCGCCGAACGTTACCCTTCTTGTCTTTTGCTCCCAATTCAACTTATTGATCATCGAAGCCCTTAAGCCACTTTTCTTATATATTTAACGCCTCTAATCAACACTCACTCGCAGAAGATAAAATGCGGGATGAATACCTTGTCCTCATCACCCGTGGTGAATACAAAATCCAAAACTAAAAGAGGTTTGTAAACGTCAAGTGAAACGGTAAGTGTGGGCACCGACTGCCCGATGGAAACCACGGTTGACATCTACCTTCCGCTCAGATATGAACAGAACAGAATTAACATGAACAGTTTGAACAGTTCCGCTCGGACATGCACAGTTCTTTGTTTAACAGTGGAGACGGCCGCGAAAGTACCGACAAGAGAAGCAGGCAATCGACGAACCTTACCGATGCGACTGTGACTGAACGGCGGATGTCCGCAGTAGCAGCACCAGCCACACTGGACACAGCCTCTAGCACCGCCGGAGGCCTCCGTGCAAGAACGCGTGAAGCCGTCGCATTCGCAGTATTCCCCACCGCATCGCCCTCGTGGGACACCGCGGACGTCGACGTTAGTGAACATTTCGCTCTGTGCGTCAAGCCAACTTTTTTGGTCAAGCCGTCAACGAGTTGAACCACAGGGCTTCGCTCAGACACGTGCGTTTAGCGCGCCCAGGCAGCAGCACGGAACAAAGGACGGCGCTACGCGAAATTAAACAACGGCTTAGCGCGCAAAGTTTCGGCACATCGCCAACATCGCTTTTGACACGATAGCGACGATAGCACGATAGTTCACACCTACCGCGCACAGTTACTGATGACGCAAAATGTCCGCCAAAACTCTCGCGACCAATGAGAGCGCGAATATTGCGAATGTGACGCCACTCGCGGCGCAGTCGTAAACAATAATCTATACAAAGCCTCTGAGATTTACAACAAAAGGTGAACTGCAAAGAAAAAAAAAAGAAAAAAGCCGCTTTATTCAAATATAAGCTTTTTCAACTTTGCCAAAATATACTAGTTACTAAATTACGGGCATAACACAGAAAAAGTGAGTTTTCTTAAAGAGCGGTAATTTTGAATTGGACATCGATCTACATACACAGGGAAGGGATGGTACGTCGCGGCTACATACGATACGCGACAACGTGTAGACCGGCGTTCCGTTGGTGTAGACTGCCCTGTGGTTTTTGATTTTTTCGTACACACGAAAGTGCCGCACGGAAACTAAAACAGCAGTGTACAACCAAGCATAACGCGGTGTGAAACCTTAGCACCTAAGGTGTTGCACTCTTTAGCTGGAGGACACTGGTTCAATTCCCGGCCACGGCGGCCGCACTGTGATGTGTATTACCACTACACTCATCAATATATTAGCAACTGCTTGCGTACTATAGAGTTGAAAGATGACCACAGTCGAATTATTTCGTTAACTCGGGAAGTTCGTAAAAACTAGAAAGGGACCTATAGGTGCCTCAGAATTTAAAATTGTAACGTAGCGACACCCCCCAAGTTACCGCGGTATTGTAATTGTCGATACCACGCGCGTGCGCTTGTTAAAACTCCGCGACGATGGCCCAGACATGGAACCTTCCATGTCGGGGTAATGCAGACCATGAACGGTGACGTCATGCTATGACACTGCCGACATATCAAGACAAGGAGAACAACAAGCGGTGATTGTGCGAGCAGGCCGACAAGCACGAAAGTCGCGAATAGACGAGCTCAGGGCCGCTTTTCGCATAAACCACGATATAACGAAAGCAACCACCATATATAGTGTAGGATGACTTACAGGAACAATAAAACACTGCCACCTCAAGCATACGTCTACTGTTGAGTCCGTTGTTTCGTACATGGGCGCGGTGTGCAGTCTCGTCAAAATAAAACTAGCGTGTAGTTTTATTTTAAATTTAGCTCATAGCAAGATGTTCCGAGGACGTGCTGTTATAGCCAAAGGGGGAGGGGGGTTGGGGGGATTCAACCCCCCTCCCCGAAAATGATCAATGTTACTACAGATCAGTGCGTAAAAGTGCGATTTGTGGTTTATCCGTAGCCAGTTTCTAAGCATGGACCAGTTCCATATATTTCTCTTGGAGCGTGAATATGCGCCGTTATTGCAGTTATAACAGCTGTTGCATTTAATCGTACTTGTAATTAATAATAATAATAATAATAATAATAATAATAATAATAATAATAATTTTTATTTGCACAACAATGTGAGCCCTCCGGTGGCGTGCGAGGCTAGACAGAAAGGAAAGACCCTTACGCGCGTGCGTCTGCTAGCCCGTCACCGGAAGGCAGGAAAGAGTTTACATGAGTGCATTCTTAAACCCAACAAAGCCTACATTGAGGTAGTTCCAGAAATGTTCCATTTTAGATGTATGCTTCATATTATGTAGTTAAATTCTGGGGTTTTGCCTTCCTAAACCAGCACGCAATGATGAAGCGGGAGGGGGGGAACCGAAACTTAAGTTCATGGGTGTTCTTTCATTTCGCACCCATCAAAATGAGTCTGCCGTGGGCGGGAATCGAACCAGCGTCCGCTATCTAAGGAGCGCAGCACCTTAGGAGCTAAGCTTTCACACCGCGTTATGCCTGGTTCTACACTGCTACTTTACGTTTCTGTGAGCCACCTTCGTGCTTACGGAAAAAGCAAAAGACCGCAGCGCAGTCTAGCTACACCACCAACACGTTGGTCTACACTGGGTGTATATCGTATGTAGTCGCGGCGTACCATCTCTTCTCCACTGTCTTTCCTGTGTGTATGTATGTGTGGGTGTGTGTGTGTGTGTGTGTGTGTGTGTAGGTCATTGTTCAATTCAGAATTCCCGCTTTAAAAAAATCTTTCTTTTTCTGCTATTTCCTTAATTTAGTAACTAATATAATTTATTGTTTTAAAACATTATTTTGAAATAATGAATCTTTTTTTTTTGCAAGTAACTTTTTGTTATAAATCTCGGAGTCTCTGTAAAAATATTGTTTGTGCCTATGCTAGCCACCCTACCTATGCTGTGAGTGGAGCCACATTCGCGATACTCGCGCTCTCATTGGTTGAGAAAGTTTCGGTTTTGGCGGGCATTTTGCGTCATCAGAAAACTTCGCCACTTCGCGCGCAGTGCGCGCAGTTCGCCGCTCGCGTCGGAATCGGTTTCTGGAGCGCGTGTCAACTGTCATGCGAAGTGCGATTGGTGCGATCTGCTGCGTAATTTCGCGTAGAGGCATTGCGTGTTGCGCGCGCGCCGTCTTTGTTCCGTGCTCCTCCCTGGGCGCGTTAAACGCACGTGTCTGAGCGCGCCCGGTGTTTGACGGCTTGAAGCTCGGACAAATGTTCACAAACATCGACGTCCGCGGTGTTCCAAGAGGACGATGCAGACGGGAACAGTGCGAATGCGACGGCTTCACGTGTTCCTACACGGCGGCGAACGGCGGTGCGAGCGGCTTGGTCCATAGCGGTTGGTGCTTCTACTGCGGACATCCGCCGGTCAATCACAGTCGTATCGGTAAGCTTCCACGATTGCCTGCATTTCTTGTGGGTACTTTCGCGGCCGCCTCAACTGTTCAACAGAGAAGTGTTCAGGTCCGCGCGGGAGGGAGATGTCGGCAGGGTTCCGTTTGGTGTCACAGAAGTCTGTTGCCAGACTCGAGGGTCAGTTCCGTGGCGTGCCCGTGTTACTGGGGCGCCAGTAACCCACGTGCCGCTTCGCCCTTCTCAGTATTTTGCCAGCGTCCGTGGTGTGCCCGTGTCAGCCGTGGTTTCCATCGGGCGGTCGGTTCGTCAAGTGAAATAAGGTTCGCCCACACAAACTTGTATTACAGATCTATATCGGGTGTTTCAAACTCGTCTCACCCAGCAGGCCGCAGTTACTAAATGCAGTCCCGCAAGTGCCGGAGCAGTGAAGAAGGTTGGTGCGGGGGATGGGAGTGGGGGGTCTTGTACAAGATGTCAGCTAGCATTGCTGTTAGGTTATTTCAGTAGTGGATTTGGAGTCAGGATTCGAGAGAAACATCAATACCGATCTGCACAATGACTGAAGTGTGGACCCCAATTCTGAAATAAAGAGTTTTTGCTCCACTGTTATGTTTCAAGACATGGTCACCTCATGGTTTGGCCCACAAAAAGAATGCTCAAGACCAATCATGTCTATGTAGCTCACGGACCTAATTATCAGGAAAAAAAAAAATGGGACGAAGGCAGTCTTGTGCGTACTGGGCCGATAGCGAAAGGTTCAGCTGCAAACGCCTATGCACGAAAATGTTTGCTTTAAAATTTCTTAACTGCAACCAACTTTTCTTCATTCGAATGAAACATCTGTTATTATCTGAAAAGTTTTGTTTTTCCTGCTCAAAGTATAGTAGTAGTTTCATTCCGAAAGAACTTATTGGGCTGGCTTTGACTGGTTAAACTTATCACTTCCCCTCGCTGAGCACTCTAGCGGAAAGATAAAAAGAATGTCACTGTTATTAGATTTATTCAGGTGGCTTATTGGGAGTAGTATCCGCTTGAGAAGCAGCGTTTAACCAACATTTATTGTTTTGCACGGTGATGCTATATGACAGCAGTATTTTAATGAAACTAACAGACAATAATGCCAAGGAGAATATAGGGGATGTTATTTGTAGTAATTAGGATATAAATGTAAAGAAAGTAAAGTGGACAAAAAGATAACTTGCCGCCGGCAGGGACCGAACCTGCGACCTTTGAATAACGCGTCTGATGCTTTACCACTGAGCTACGGTGGCAGTCATCCTCCCGTCCACTTTTATAGGGTATACATGTGCATTTAAACCTAGGAGTGCTAGTCTGCGCCGATCGCAGCCATGGCGGCGAGTGTGGAACACTCTTTTCCTGCCTGTTGGCTTCACGTAGCACGTGATCTTTTTACGAGCTGGCAGCTGACCAATAATCCCTCGCATACTACCTGAAGGCATCAAGTCTGCCAGAACGAGACATATGTCTGTTAGTTCTCATTAATAATGTGTCTAACAAAGAAAAACGAGCCCTTAAAAGTCATCTTATTTCCTTCATTCACGGCAATATCTTGTATCTTAAGATACAGGATACATTATTTAATATATTGGAAATAGAGATACCGATACACATCTTGCGAGCTGTATCACGATACAAATATGAAATACCGAAAGAGTATCTAAGATACATATATCTGCGATACTGCCTGGCACTGGTTGCACTGAGCGAGGCTAAGGCACTTAGCGACTGCTTCTTTGCACGTTTCAGAGTGGAACGGTATAGTTGAAGCAGCACAGCCCACGACGGACGAAGTCATCGTGCTGGAACCTGTTGAGGACGTGCGCGAGACTGCCGCTCCTGAAAACGAAGCGCCCGAGGTGATTGTGCTGCCCGCTGAACAGGAACAGTCGGATCAGAACTTGGTGCTGAAGAGAGAGAACTGTGATGAGGTAGGCAGCGTCGTTAATATCATGGTTGGTGTAATGGGTTTAACATCCAAGAGAACTCTGGCTACAGGAGACACCGTTCTGGAGGCGTCTGGATAATTTCGACTGTCTGGTGTTCTTTAACGTGCAGTGGCGTCGCACAGGACATGGCCCTGTAGCATTCTGCCTCCATTAGAAATGTCACTGCTGATACTGGCATTGAAACTGTGACTTTAGGATCAGCAGCTGAGCTCCGTAACCACCGAGTCATCACAGCGGCGGTTGTTAATTTCTGGGTACCCACCCTGGTAGCCTGGTGGCTAAAGTGTTGGGCTGCTGAGCTTATGGATGTGGGTTCAATTCCTGGGCAAGGTGGCCCCGTTTCGATGTGGCTGAAATGCAAGAACACGTCCGTGTACACAGATTTAGCTACACTCCAAGAATCCCCTGAGTATCGGAATATTTTTGGAGTCTCTTGTGGCTTTCTTTTGGTTTGCTCATTTTGAAAGGAAGTAAACAAAAATAAGTGTAAGTGAAATGCTCGCGCAGTTGAAGTATAACGGGAAAAAATGAAGGGTTGAAAACCCAGGTTATAATTTATACTTAAATTTCATGCCTCGCAGTCATGTCATGGCTTTGGCGTATAAAGCCCGAGAAGTAAATATTGTTTTCATGGTAAATTGCAATATTTATTTATAATGGAACATTTTGTTGTATGCCTAAATATGGAAGCACCATTGGTTGCAGGCACAGCTGTATCGCAAAATAATTTGTAAAACGAAAACAGACAAGTATATTTAATGGATAGAAAAAAATACATAAAACTTTAGGTGTACGCGTGTGAATGTGGTGTACGATTTTGAATACAAGGAGAGTTTTTTGGAAAACCACGGCCTCCTCGTGCGCCCAAATGATATTCAAGGTAATCAACTTGTATGATAGCTTCACTAGTGTGTTGAAAGGCACGCCGTTGTTTTCTGTGGAGTTGTCCATGTTTGAAAATAATGAATCATTTCAGATATGTAGACTTGCAAGGCATGGTCGCTCTGGAACAACGTTCATTACATGAGCAAGAAAAAACTGATCTGACAGCAGCATACCTGCAAACTTTCTGAATTTGTCCGGGAGACTCCCGAACTTTGAGCAGTCCTTCCGATTATCCAGGCGTGGCCGTAAACCTCCAGAAAAACAGAGAAACAGTGAAAAGAAAATACAGTAATACCTCATTGTATTGAAATTACTTTACTGGAAATATCGCTTTATTTGAAATTTCTTCCGGTGCCAACCCAAACATGTGCATATTAAGCTGCATTACTCGAAGCGCTTCACCCACTTAGAACAAAGTGGCGAGTGGAGGCGTCGCCGTGTGGCGGCGACCCTTTTGCGCATGCAGTGTCGAATTATTGCCGCCGATGCCTCGTGCAGGCACATAACAGGCGACAAAAGTACCAAACCCATGACTGATGACCGCCTAGTAAAGGGTACCAAGCGAGTTCCCAGTGCTCCACGCTGTTTAGTACTGCGGAGCAAACGGGAGCTGTTAGATTACATGGTGCAGTGTGCCTGAACTGTTAATCTCAATTCTAATCACATCGCTGGTGTCCCCCGTGATGGAATCTGTATGAAAATAAAGTTTTCCTGGTGCTTTACGACGCCAGAAAACCGCTGTCTCTTGGATACCGAAAAGCGGCCCAAAGACCGCGCACTGACTTGTGCCGTAGCATTCCATGGGGTACGCTGTGTGATTGGCCGTGTGATTGTGTTATTTGGAGTGCTTTTATTGCGCCTGAATGAAGTTTTGCTTTACTGAATACATATTGTGTTTTGACTGCCTCACAGTTGTCATGCAAATAAAGCTAGACTGCTTTAGCTTTTCTCGAGTGGTCACTTATATTGAAATACCGCTTATAACTAATATTTTTGCCATCCAGTTGACTTAGTTATAACAAGCGATTACTGCAATACCAACTGATGACATCAAATCTAAAATGTTATGATCGCGTAGGGAACGCTTAAGGTGACGGTACTACCCTCACCATCTTGCGAGTAGTTTCTGCTTGAGCCACCAGAAGACGCCACTAAGTTACGTTTGGAAAAAAGAGAGGCAAATGCGTTCTCCGCCATCGTAGCATGCGACGGCAAAGATCCTGTCCCTGCTGCAACTAATCCATTCTTTTCAGAGGCGCCGCTGCTTCCATTATCTCCTTTGAAACGTTTCAAATGTGCGTGACGCCCTCCCCCCCCCCCCCCCCCCAAAAAAAAAAAAAAAGCACGGCACAGAGAGCCTTTGTACTCGATTGCAACTGTCCAGAAAAGAGGTGCCTCTTTCTCCCCTGGAAACGTATAACTGTTTACAATAGAGCGGCTGAACCGACACTTTCTCTCCCTCTCTAAAAAAAAGTAGCAGACCGTTCCTTTGTGTATTCAACGTGGAAATTTGGGCTAGTTGGTGGGTGTGGAACTTGTGTATCTTGGCAGCGCAGTGGAACGAATGTGTTCCTTTCTATTGTGTTCGTTCCACTGCGCTGCCAAGATGCACAAGTTCCGTTCCTTTGTGCACTAACATCTCGAGAAAGTTCGTCAGTGGCCTTGAACACCGGCAGCGTTGGATCGCGTGGAACAGCCCCGACCTTGTGCACGTGCATACACTCTTAGCAAACGACCGCTTAAAACAACGCATATAAGGCGGAAAGTAGGTCAAATTTTCGACGCTTATAAATGGCTCTCTAAGCGGCCTACTTATACGGCTCTTTCATGCGGCCCTTCCTTATACGGCCTCTGGCTAAGCGGCTCTTTCTTATGCGGCCTAAATTTATGCGGCTCTTCCCTATGCGCGGCCATCTCGTTGCCAGAAGGCCGTTTAAAAGTGACCGCTTAAAGTAACGCATACCGTCGATGTGGTTAAGCGGTATTTCAGGTCAAATCTGTCCGGCTTATATACGGCTCAATATGCGGTCGAAATATATGCGGTACTTTTCGCAAATTTTAGAAAAAAAAAAAAGAAATTCTTCTACGTTGTAGTTGATCATGCAGTGTTCCTCTTTTTTTTTCTTTTGTTCTCTTCAGCCTTTCAACTCATGAATATGCATTTACACATCACAAGAACACTGCACAGAGAGTCACAAACCATGTATCAACACACACACACTCCACCACGGGGATTTGAACCCAGGCCAACCGCGTGACAAGCAGACACTGTAACCACTACGCCACCGCACCACACGATCTTGGTGGACTTCCGCGGCTTTATATATGCACTTCACGTTGTCTTGGACGATTTTACGATCGGCTACAACGCTATAATTTTGCATATATGAGAGGCATCGTTCGCGTATAATGCGCGTGTATACGTGTGCATGACCTTAAGCGAACCCTCGCGGGCAGTCACAGTCAGTTTGTGTGTGGAATTATGTTTCTCGTCCGACGGCTTGCGCATCCCGCACGGAGACAGAGGTGAACAATGAACGATGTGTTTCCGAGTGCATTTCCATTTGCCGGCATCATACAGCAGCCGAACGTGCCCTGATGTGCAACCAGCCGCCAAAGAAATGTTTTCTGCGATGTTTGACGCAGTACAGGCGGTGGAAGTCAGCTGATCTCATCTCTACTTGGCGAAGTACAGTCTCCCACGTCCTTCGCGAGCATCGCGTTGATGTCGGTGCGTTTATACGGACACTATTATGTAGAGGTTCATCTCAAAGAATCGGATTAAAACACATAATCGCTTATTCGCGCAACTGATGGGTTTGGTGTAGTGCAGCGCGTACGAGGCGACGGACCAGCTTTCAGAACGGGCGCGCTCATTTCTCTCTCGAGTGTAGCATAGACGATGAAGAAACGTTGTTGTTGAGTCAAAAGAACAACGAGCCTTCGCAGAAAAAGAATGCAGTCTCCCGAGCTCGAGGCTGACGGCGCGGACGAGCGATGCCGTGGAATTGTCATGCTGGGGAGGACGGCGGGTCTGAGGTTGTTCGTTCTCGTGGTTCGTTCGTTGTTGACAGTTGGAAGTGATGCTCCCCTTGGCTTCCACAAACGATGAAACGTATAGTGCATGACTGGCGCGGAAAGAGCACGCATGAAATCGCTTGCATCACCCGTTAGAACATATGTTTCCTGCCAAGCGTCGCATCAAAAGAAGCTAGCAATGCTTGAAATCGAATGAAGTCACAATATGATCCAGCTTTTAAGGATAAAACCATGCTATTTCTTCAAAAGTCAGAAGTGGCCGGAAGGATTCAGAAGGATCATGTGAACAATTATACTGAATGATGCAAAGATTAACTTGAAACATTCTAATATTTAATAGGTGCTTTTAAATCTAAATAACAACCCCAAATTAAATATGCACTTGTTTTGCACCTTGAAGCTTCATGAACGTTAAGCTCTATAACATGCCTCAGTTGACCACATATCAGCGCCGAACAGCGATCTGGTGGAGGCCCTGTGTTGGGAAACATAGCAGGTTGAAGGTTGTTTTCGTATCCCACCCATTGTCGACGAGTGAAAGTGATTCTTTCCTTGGCTACGAGATGTGATCGGAGCGACAAGGGCCAGTATTACTTCACTCCACGTCATCCAGTCGAGTATGCTTTGAGCTTAACAACGCTTTAACGTATAAACTAGCAGAATGCTAGAAGTGGCTGAACTCGGGCAGTAATCTTGACTTCTAGGAATAAATGTTCACCTGTCTTAAAAATGTGCAGTCAGTAGCATCCTGCTTGATTCGGATCATGGGACACGACATGCAAACGTATAATACTAAATAGTAGATATAGAGGAACAATTCTTTTACTCAGTAGGTGTCATAATTGCAAATAACAGCTGCAAATAAAAAGCACGCTTTCACACTAATAGCACACCCATAAATGTTGAGCTTTACGTGTCCCAGTCAACCTCCCTCATGTTCAATACCCGGGGCGTAGCCAGAAATTTTTTTCAGGGTGGGGGGGAGTCATCCATGCTTTATGTATGTTTGTGCATGCGTTTGCATGTCTGTGTGTATATATACACAAGCAAAATTGAAAATTTTCGGGGGGGGGGGGGTTGATCGCCCTCCAATGCCCCCCCCCCCCCTGGCTACGCCCCTGTTCCATACCATGTAGCTTTACGTGCACCTTTATTTAAATATAAGCTGTCATGCAACATCCTTAGCTTTGGCTGGTACAGCAGCTAATACAAACTGTGCTTGAGAATTCAAGATTTGTTGCCAGTACCAACACTAGCTATACACAATAACATTCTGTAGTAGTTCAAGCGCAAGTGTTGCAGCTTCTTTTTCAGAATTAGCAGCTCATATAGCGCTCACATAAGCATGCAGACATACACATCTAAATGTGCAGCTATTATTCTTTTTTACGAAGAACTGCGTGAAATAAACTGGCACAAGGAGACGCACGGACGAGCGTCTTCCTTGTGCCAGTTTATTTCGCGCAGTTCTTTGTAGTCATGGATTACCAACTTGCCCAGCGATCAATTCTTCAGTATTATCCTTTACGTGCAGCCCCCTTCCGTGGCAGTTACCACGGGACACCATCTGTCAGACATTGTGCCACATGAAGGGTATTTGCATATGGTACTAGATTTGTCGTTCACTAAATGTTGAGACCTGAAATGTATTTGTTATTTTTCTGGTACCATTTCAAAACATGACCTTTCCCTTGCAGTGTTGAGACATATATTTGCAATAAGTTAGTCAGGCATCGAGTCCAAATCCATCACTGTGCCAGCCTGGCACTTAATTATGTATGCATGGGTCCCTTATTTCCATTCTCTGCTTCAAGCCCTTCCCTTCAGCCATTACTGTAGAACTGTGGCATTTAGGTGTTCCATCTGGCACCGCTAATTGTTGTTACATTTTGTGCCATTTCTTCGAGTACCCATGCCAGTATTTAGTGCAGTAAGTGAATGAAGGAACATGTTATGCTGCTGCACAGCTGCATACTGAGCAGAACAATGAGATGTAGAGCCATGAGAGAAAATATAGAGAATATTGTCACGCTACAACGCAAACACAAGACAGTGAGAAGTTCTACAAGAGTAGGAGGACAGCTTGTTGACACAAAAAAAAATAGCAGGCACAAACATGTCTAGCAAGACTGAAACTTGGGCTAGTTGGTTGTCCTTCATGATGAACCAGCAGCACAACCACACACAGAGGAAAGGTACACGAAACACAGCACTGTGTTATGTGCCTTCTTTCCTATGTCCGTGTGTGGTTGCACTGCCGGTTCATCATGGACAAACATGATGTCTTCGGCAAAATCCCAAAGACCCACTAGACATTGATGTTCATTGATGTCCCCATTGTCTTTCTCACCTGCAGAGCACAAGCATCACTACATATACAATAGGATGCATTGCAAGGGTTCTTCACCTATATGCTCTCTTGTTGGAGTAATAGGGCATTGTGTGAACAAAATAACGAATGTAAAATAAAATCACCCTAAAATACATGCCATATTCTTTATTGCTCAATTTTCAACCTCCACGTGTTCCACTTCAGCACCTGTGCACATAATGGCCCCCTAAAGGATCTCGGCAGTAGTTTCTCTGAAGTGGTTTTCAAAGCTGCTATTGGATTAGATTAAGCTAATTGAATCTCATGAACTTATCCTTTCAAAACAAATAAGGGGGCAGTCCACTTGTTATTTTCTAGCAAGCTACCTTAGCAATTTGGCTTTGAGCGTGTGCACTTTCCTTGCAATTGTGTCCCAAACAATATTAACTACAAGACACATGATTCTACACTCTTAAAAGAAAAGGTAGTGCTACTTACTAACTTTGAGGTAGTAAATTGCTGTCACAACATTCACTACCTAAGTAGTAACTGCAGGTAGTAAACGGCAAGGTAGTAAAGTTACTACCACGTCATTTACTACCTGCAGCTATTACATACCAAAGGTAGTAACAGAAAGTTAGTAAATTTACTACCATGACAGTTACTAGTTCCTGTTACTACTTATTGGAAGGTAGTAAGCTAAGCTAGTAACATTACTACCATGACGGTTATTACTTAGTTACTAAATGCAGGAAAATAGTATTTGTAAGTTAGCAAATTTCCACCATGAATGTTAGCTATTTGCAGCAACTATTGATGAAAATTTGCTACATCATTTGATAACGTCAGTCAACTTCATGAACTAGAAAAATTGCATCTTACTTAATACAAGGAGCATGCATCAGCTAATCTCACAGAAGTATATCCCTTATGAAAAAAATTAATGTATTTCAATAAGGAGACTAATGTCTTTAGACATCAGAATCATTAGACTATCTTTTGCCAGTCTAATGCGCTTTCTCATGCACACCTAATGAGGGTCTACAAGGAATTGGCTGCTGTTAGTGTGTAGAATTCTGATGTATGAGTTTCAGCGTATTGCAGCCTTATGCCTGCAACAGCATGTTTGCTGCACACAGGTCAATAAATCTTTTTGTGGTTAACAATACGAAAGTGTGTAGGCTTTAGAGGATTGTAACAAAAATATCAGCAGAACATTTCCAGCAATGACTATATCAACAGCGTTCTTTACATGTAAGAGTATTTTGAAGCCAATAAGTAATCTTGTAGGCCTATGATGCAGGCATTTGGAAACAAGCTCTACATTGTCAATTTATTTAGTTTCAATGGGAACAATAAATGGGGCTAGTTGATTCAATTCCCATGAAAGTGCAGTTTATAATCACAAACAAACCAATAAGATGAACGAGAAGTTTCCAGGAGTAAGTGCCTTTTATTTAATTTCTCGACGCGGCACTGACGATAGGCTCTCCTGTGCTGCACTGTTGTGGTGGTACAGTTGCTGTATTTGAAACCGCAAGAGAGAGTGTGAAAATGTAGTTGTGGCATTGAAGCGAACAGCTTAGCGCAACACATCAACAGATGCTGCAATTATGATTGATGACTTTCTGTTTCGAAATAGTGATATCATTTTACCCATTTTACTTGAATAATCCACGTGTATTCAATGCCCAACCCCATAGCCTTGGCTTAATGCTGCTTGATCAAAAACATAAGAAAACAAACCGCTATACAGCACTTTCTGAGGGCTGTGGTGTCATAGATAGGCCAGCTATCATATACCGGCCAATTAGCTCGGTCAGCTTCTTTGATTGTAACGTTGCATACAGCATCCTTTCGCTACTCAAATGGTACTCCATGCATGACTCCTGATGACTCCAGGAATAGGCTATTCTGCCATGAGAAACGCCCTCATCCGATCATGCCCTCAGTGAACGGAAACAAGTTTTATGATTCAAGTGGAACGCTCGAGGAGCGCGGGGTTCCCTAGTGCTCTTTTGAGCTCCCTAGCTGAAAAGATGCTCGTCACTCTTAGAACGACCAGAAATAACAGGCCAAACAAGCACACTCGCTCTCCCTTGCTGACGTTCCCTACATTCACGGTTTCTCTCATAGGTTGAAGAAGACTGCAGGCAGAGTAGGCATAAGAGTTTGTGCTCCATCCCAAACCATCTGGCCTCCCTATGCAGGCTAGTTAACAGGGATGAAACAGTATCCTTTTGCTGTGACAAGAAGCACAGAAATCATTTCATTGAATGCGTGAAGAACGTCGTTTATGACATCCATTATCATGCGGAAAATCATATGTAGGACAAACCGGACGATGCATAAATTACAAAATGCGTGAACATGCCAAATCTTTAAAAGCAACAACAGGCAGGAACCTGGCATTGTACATCATGCGGCTCCCCATTGCTTGACAATGTGCAAGTTCTCATGAAATATCGGGAGTAATGTGCTCACAAAATTTGTGAGGCGCACATAATTCACAAAAGGGGAGCAGCTTGCGTTACTAGCACTATTTGACGAAGAAATTAGCTGCCATGAGCCTCAATTGTGATCACTAAGCTTGTTGTCACATGTTTTGTTTTCTTGTTTTGTTTTCTGTTTTATTGTTAGTGGTTGCAGTTTTCTAGCCTTGCTGTCACTTGCTTAAAAACCTTTTTTTTTCAGACCCTGGTTCTTCGTTTTTGTTGATTTATGAATGTCAGACTTTTAGCGTTTTAATCAGTTTGGTATTGACCACCATGTCATTGTTCTTTTTTGCCATTTTTTGCTTGTGTTTATGTTTTAATGAAATCGGCTTCTGCCGCATCTTGTAAACCCTATCCAAAAAAAAAGCGGGCGGCCGAGTCACTTGATAGCATTTGTGCCATTTTTCGATTTTTGCTCGCCTGCCTACAGATTCTCAGACTTTCCAATAAGGAAATCAGTTGATAGTCAGCTCTGTGCCCTGTATGTTCTTCGTCCCGTTGTCTGCGCTCTTTTGCCACAAAGAAGAATCCACATTCAAGTGCGTTGTTACTTGTTAAACATCTTGACAGGATAGCACAGCTACTCAAGAAAAGAGCACATAGCAGTGCTGAACTCACGACTAACTTTTCTAGAAATCACGCAGATACTTAAGATATCACCTGAACCAAGATAAAAAAAAAGGTGTATACTTGATGTTTCCGATTTTCCTGATAATTTTGTATGTTGTGCACATATGACTGCACAGCACGAAATCGCAATTTGTTTTCACAAAATTTTTTTCAACACAGGAAAATTCGACGAGCGTCGCCGGTTGACGACGACCATCTTACGAAGAGTGCGTTTTCGTAAATTCGCAACCATGCTGGCAGCTACTGAAGCTATACATTACAAATATCTTTCTATTTAGCATAAGTAGAAGTGAAGAAGAAATAGCTCTTATAATTTGATGGAATTCTGAGCAAATTATGCATTTTTAAAATTCACGACAAACGCTGCGTTAGTGAAAATTAGTCAAATTGGGACGCTATGGTTACTTCTGTGAACATCTTAGTTTGTTCATATTTGCTGTATGAATAGGCCTTTATGTGAATAATGAACCTCTGCATTTGTATTTCTCTAATAATTTTCAAAGTAGTAAATTTTCATGTATTATTTGTATGGTCGCCCATTTGATGTCGTCACCGATCATCATGCACTATGCTGGCTGTCATCATTGAAGGATCCCTCGGGCCGTCTCGCCCGCTGGGCACTTGCCTGCAAGACTACGACATCCGCGTGCTGTACCGCAACGGACGCCAGCATGCTGATGCCGACGCCCTCTCGCGCTCCCCCTTGCCTGACGCCAATGCCTCCTGCTCAGTATCTCACATTGCTGTTTCTTCCATCGACGTTCACACCATCACTACCGAGCAGCGCAAGGATAAATGGATCACCTCGCTGATAGACTTGCTCACTGATCCGTCGGCAACACCAACCACTCGCCCGTTGCGTCGTCAAGCCCACAATTTCGCCATTCGTGACAACCTACTGCACCGACGCAATTACAACGCCAACGGCCGCCAGTGGCTACTTGTGATACCCCGAAGTCTGCGTGCTGAAATATGCGAGTCCTTCCACTCTGATCCGCAATGCGCGCACTCTGGGGTATCCAAAACTTACCACCGCATTCGACAACGATACTTCTGGCGAGGGATGTACCGTTACGTGCAGAAGTTCGTCCGCTCCTGCCTCGATTGCCAACACCGAAAACCTTCAACGCACGTGTCACCAGTCGGTCTACAACCATTACCTTGCCCTAACCATCCGTTTGGGCGCGTGGGCATCGATTTGTATGGACCACTTCCTCTGACCTCGGCTGGTAACCGTTGGGCCATCATCGCCGTTGACCATCTAACGCGATCTGCCGAAACCGCTGCCCTCACAGCGGCTACAGCGTGCGATGTTGCCTCCTTCCTGCTACACCGATTCATGCTGCGTCATCGGTCCACCCTAGAAGCTTCTCAGCGATCGAGGCCGTGTCTTCTTGTCGGAAGTCGTCGAAGCCATTCTAAAGAGTGCATGCTGTCACCGCAAAAACTACTGCTTACAACCCGCAGACGAAGGCCTAACGAACACTTTAACACACGCTCGGCGACATGCTCTCAATGTATGTCGCCGCCGATAACACAAATTGGTGATGCCATTCTGCCCTTCGTACCTACGCATATAATACCGCCCCTCAAAGCACTACTGTTTTTTCACCCTTCTTCCTGTTGTACGGAAGGCACCCGTCGCACACCATTGACACGATACTACCCTACAAGCCGGATCCATCTGAGTGTGCGCCTATTTCTGACACAGCCAGGCTTGCTGAAGAGTGTCGCAAGCTTGCAAAGACCTTTACAACGCACGAACAAAGAGCGGCAGAAGAGCCTTCCCAGGTGGCACCACCACTTCTGAGTCCACGTTAGTCGCGGAGCGCTCGTATGGCTCTCGGTCCCTACCACTGCAAACTGGCCTCTCTTCAAAACTACTGCCGAAATACGAAGGCCCCTACCGGGTCATCGAGCGCACATCACCGGTCAACTACCTGATCGAACCCATCGACACAGCTTGGACATGCGTCCGTCGAGGGGCGCGAATAGTCATCGTGGAGCGCCTCAAGGCCTACTAACCACTGAATAGTGACAAGCTGTTAGGTCGCCGGACGGCTCCCTTTTAACCATTACGTTTATTGCAGAGAGTAGTGAAGGACAGGACAAGAAGGGACCCAGATAGGCGCTATCTTTTAAGTGTTTTTTGGACTCAGATCACACATATTTATAATTTAAAAAGAAAAACTTCAACATGAGCAGTGCACAGCTGCGTCAAGGAAAAATAGTTATTTCTTTGACAAGTAGTGTAATGACACACTAACGCAATCTCGGCAAGATATGAATACTTGCTGAACTAATAATCAATGTAGTATAGTTTCCTTTACTGTTTGGCAAAACAGGCAATCGCTGCGTTTCTTTATCATTGTTGCAAGTTCCCTGAATCTTTCCTGAGAGTTTGCCCCATTTGCCCTCCTATAATGCTTACCCATGATAGGAGTATCTGATAAAACGGTACCTTTTATATGCAGGGCACGTAACGTGTCCTGTGATTCTTATTGCAGCCAAGCCTCTCCTCTGAGTATCTGGGTTGCTGCTTTTCCATAGTTTAACCATGCTTATTTGAGGCCATGACCATTATGCTGATGATTCGAGCACCAACCGTTTTTAATGTTGAATATTCCGTGCAGCTATGGCATCGTTGGCAAACATTTTTCAGGCCATCAAGATTTGGCTTTTTTTTTTTTTTTTTTTTTTTTTTGGTTGGCAACTGGAAGGTTGTTTTCTGGGTAGGGGCATATGCAACGATACAGCAAGGTGAACAGGATATCCTGCTTGTGTCAGGGGAGTTCTTTGGAAATTAAGGCTTGTCCACAAGTAATAGGAACAGAAATTGTACTGCGTTAGAGAGCCACAGTGGCATAGGCAGAAATTCATTTCGGGGAAGAGGGCGAGTGGGGGCATGGGCCCGGTCTGCTACCCCCTCGCTACGCCACTGTCCAAGCAGTGTCAGACAATGCACCTTTCTACCATTATTGAGTGGGAGAAACTAAGAGGCAGCAATGGCTTGTTTCCCATCAGTTCGTATAACTAGCTCATGCACTTTTTATGCAAATGAAATTGTACATTCAGGAACCTGATATGGTACAATCCTTGCCCGGATGCTCGTGGGTAAGCACCAGTGGGTGTTAGTAATCATGTGCCAGTGTTAATATGTTAGTGGCTTCAGATTCGAAAGAACCTTTGTGGTATTTAATAAAGAAAGACGCAGTCATCCTCATATCTAAAACATTTAAAAACTTATGTGCTTGCATATTGTACTAAATAATCATGTTCCTATTTCTTGTGGACGAGGCTTGATTTCAAGAACTCGCTGGATGCAAGCAGGATATCCTGCTCCCCTTGCTGTATTGGCTGCAGAAGCCCTACTAAACAAACACCTTCCAGCTGCCAGGCCAAAGAAATGGCTAATCGTGATGGCCAAATATGTTTGCCACTATGTCATACCTGCACGGGATATCCGACAATATAAGAACGGTTGGTGCTCGGGCAATCATCAGCATAGTGTTCACGGCCTCAAATAAGCGTGCTAAACTATGAAAAGGTTGCAACCCAGACACTCACTTGGCTGCAATAGGAATCACAGGACACATTATGTGCTCTGTAAGGAAGGCATCGTTTATCAGATGATGGGATAAGCATTATGTGGGGCAAATGGGGCAGTGTATCAAAGAAAGGCTCAGGGAAGACTGAAACATAAAGAAAGGCAGTGATGACTGGTTAGCTGAACACTGGAGCATGTGTGGTTGCTTCCCACTTTTTGATGAGAGTTTCATCGTGCGTATGCACAGCAACGAAACTACTACATTAAAATGAGTCAGCAACTATTAATAATCTTGGCTGAGATTGCATTAGTGTGCCTTCACTATCTTTAACAAAGAAATAATTATTTTTCTTCGATGGAGCTGTGCCTGCGCACGCCCAATTTTTTTTTCATGGCAGCTGCACCACAGTTTCATGGCAGCACAAACAACACAGATGTTCGATGGAAGATGGAGGAGGCTTGAAGAGACGAAAAAAATCTTCAAACGGTATGTCACTGCAGCCAACTCTTGTACGAGTAGACTTGCCTTCATCAAGATGGCAACATCAAGAATTAACAGTTGCTCCCTTTATGAAGACAACTCCAAGTTTCAAAACGTTGGCTCTAGCGACATCCCATGTTCAAAGATTACAAGCTCAACAATACAAACTATTCGACGTTCCATGTTCAAGGAATGCAAACTAAATAATATGCATTGCACTGAAGTGCAGAAGGTACGTTTCTCACTCCTAAGCTAAAGGCCAGTATATGCTGTATATCAATAGACCTTATGCAAAATTGCTGCCATCTGTTGGAGGTTTGACGAAGCTAACGATTCGGCGCCATGTTGGAGGCTTGTGCCCGAATTCTATTGCTGTCGCCGCTATCACTTCTTGCTTGTATCCGCTTTGGTAGTCGGCAATCAGGGCATAAAAATGTCAGGCGGGCCTGTACACGTTACCGGCATTTCCTAGTTTTTACGTTGACGGTTATTACGTGTAAAGAACCGCCTCACAGCGAGAAGAAGGTACAAGTTTGACACTGCGAGTCACGTGCAGGCCTGTCGTCGTCGATAATGAAGCTCTGCGCTAGGTTACAAATTGGCCTGTCTGTTTTCAGTGTAGCGAATAAAGCGTTGTTAGCTATCTGAATATCATGCTTGTATAATGTAGGATGGTTGGGAAGAGGCTTTATTTAGCGCGGCTAGGCGCAGCGATGACGGTAAGAAAGTGCAGTTGACCCAATTGAAAGCATATTTCATGAGGGACAGCCTATGTCGAGCCGACGTAGTGTCCATCTAATTTTAAATAAAACGTTGTCCTCTTTTTATCTTTGAAATAATATTATTTCGCTGTTGTAGTCATCCGACCTATGTTATGTACAGAATTACCGTGCGATTAAAATGCAGAAAATTGCGCATCTCATGCACGTGGAAAGTGAACATGAAAAGTGTAGTGTCTCCTAGAAGTAGATGCCGATCAGCTGGTATTTTATTGAATATCCTTCCGATATGTGATCCTATATAACAGGAAACGCCAAGAATATTCGTGTTCACATTGTCGCTTTAGGGGCCTACTGGTGCTTTACAATTTAAACCCGTTGCGGCAAGGCAGTTTTGCTTCGCCGACTGAAACCGCCTCAGCGCGTAAACCAGCTGGTAGCGCACCCACGGTAGAATGTAGCACATTTCCCGGAACAGCATTTTATTTAGTTTCATAAGAAAAGTACCACGCACTTGAAGCACCCTGTTAACATTTCATAGCAAACTGGAGTGTACAGAGGATTTTTTCCGAAGGGGGATCAGCTTTTGGGGAGAACCCTGATTTGCTCTTCCTGGGGTATAAGTTAAACAAAAAAAAGTAAGGGGGTGGGGCGTCAGGACATCAGGGCAACCCGTCTGAACCTGGCAGTGCTACCACATGAAATGCTTGAAATATACGCATAGTGAAGAATACGCATGCAACGCAATCCCACCAGACGCTACATGTTAAACTCCACCATCGAAAACAAACTACAAACAACACGCTCCAGCACAATCGGTCCGTCGCTGCAAATCACTGACGCGCACGCGCTATCTGTTCTAACATGTAATTGTTATCGCAATTTAATAACACAAGCTAATATCAACAGCAGCGCATGCATGCGCGAGTAGCCGCGATGCAGCTTTGAAGCTCGTACACGAAGCGGGTTTGTGCCTGCAGCAAGCACACGGTGCGAAAACTTTCTTGTTCTGGCATGACATGAAAGAGTGTTCTCTGATGAGTGCCGATGCTGTCACATACCACATATATTAACGGCGAACGGAAACACGGCGTTAGTCGTAAGCAGTAACCGAAGCAACGGAACGATCTGCTGATTCTCGTCGGCCACGAGGAAATGTACTAACATGGAGGCTTGGTTCCTGCAAACCTTCTTTCAGCATCCCAATTTCCTCAATCTCAGCAACACAGCACTCGAAAATATGTTGGCATTTTCGTTCTTATCAGCCGCCACACGTTGATATGTACGCTCCTTGTCTACATGCGGAGCGCGCTTAGCCTTCAACATGGCGGAAATGCACACAGCGGCCGCTAGATGGCAGCAGATTTTGCATAAGGTCTATAGGTGCTATGTGTCCAAACTGTCGCAATCTAGTGATGAAAAGAAATGCCTACCACTCATTATGGCTTGCCCGGGCTTGCAGGAAGTATGCTCCTATCTTGTACTGCAATCTGTCCTCTGTGTCGGTGCCATGAACAGCTCTCATCGCTGATACATGCATAATAGATACCACAAGGAAATGTTGATTTTCACTCAAGACAAACCCAACCACACACAGATAGTGAGTACCAAACATGTCCTCAGGCAAGTCTATATTCATATATTAAAGAGATCGATCCTTGAATGAAGGGATCAGGGTGCAATAAGAACAGGTATTAGTGGACCAGCCACTTGCAGACTATTGAAAGAGTGCCATTGCGTGTTCAACATTCACACATGTACACAGTAAGCAATCAGTCATGGGCACGTTACCAGTAAAATGTAACAGTGTTACAGTTACCTAAGCCAAAAAAGTGGGATAGGTTTCAAACAGGAGAAAGTGCCTCAGACAGGCTGGCCGACGTTTCCATAGGGGGACCTATCTTTATCGAAGGCACCTTGTCATCCTTGGCGTGTTAGTTTTAAAGGGTTAGTGTTGACGTCATGTCTAGCGGTGGTGCTTGTCGCTGTTGGTAATTGCTGCCTGGAAAGAGAAAACTAGAGAGAGGAGTGTAGCCCTTGCCACATCATTTCAAGAAAGTTTGCAACGGCGCTCAGGCCTCTCATCTCAGAAGTAAGGGGAGCTGCAAAGAAGGAAAAAAAAGCAAGAAAAAGGAGAGAAAAAAAAAGGGAAAAAAGGGGGGGGGGGGTCTACTGAGCGAGAGCCGTCAAAGGCAAAAAAAAAAGAGTGGAGTATGAAAGCCACTTGGAAAGGCTGCAGAAGGGCGGCACGTCTAGCCCTCACAAAGGGCTGCAGAAGATGGTGGGTAAGGCAACTACAGGCGGGGAAAGCGGGCGGCGTACTTTTAAAAGCCCACATGTGGAATTTAAGTGATATTGAGAGGGGTGTCTGAAAAACACGTGCTTGATGGGTGAAGTCATTGGCTCTGTTAAAGTAACTGTTACAGTTACAGTTACAGAGTTTCCAAAAGTAACCTGTTACAGTTACACTTACTGTGACAAGTAACGTCGTTACTTTGTTGCAGTTACTGTGACGAAGTAACGTCGCTACTTTTCCGTTACTGTATAAAATAAATAATAGATTACAAACCAAACGATAGAATTCATTTATTAAATATGTATGAAGGCATGCGGGCAGTCAAAATTGCACGTGGTAAAACCCTAGACGAAGTAAACCTAATAGGGGGCCAAACACAAGCATTTGTTGTGTACACCTCATTTTGTTGCATCAATTTTGTTGTTCATGCACCGTTGGTGAAAAAGGGAATTTATTTGCAAATAATAATAACAAATGTCCTCTGATACTCAAAATGGAAAATGTGGTTGATGCACTAGAACGACAGCAGTATCATAGGATGTTTATTAACGACACCCAGAAGCGCATGCAAATAGCAACGGAGAGTGTGTGACGAATGAAGACGACGTCCATTGTGTCTGTTCCATATATATGTTCAAGGTGTATCAGACCCTGTTCGGTTAGCTTTGCGTCCGCTGGGCATACAAACCGTTTCTAAGTCCCGTTATACTCTGGGGCATGTGTTCGCGAAACCCAAAGATTGCACACCTGCAGACGATCAGAGTAGGGTGATATACAAGCCCGATGCGGGCATTGCGACGCGACTTGCATCGGCGAAATGGGAAGGAAAGAATCAACGAGGCTTAAAGAAGGCAAACGGGATGTTGTTAAAGCAACTCATGCAACGCATTCTAAGATGGAGCTTGTTTAACACTTCCGGAGAACAGGGCATAGCTTTGACGTAAACACTGTGACGACGCTGGCTCGTGAACGAAGGTGAGGGGAAGGAACTCCTGGAATCGCGGTTCATTCGCCGCGACGCGTCGGCTTGCAAATAGTTACTGTATATGGCACCTTTAGGAGCCATGTCGTAGCATATATAGTAACTATAGTCGGATACAACTTAAGAAGTCAGGAGAGACTAAAGAAAAGAAATAGTCCCGCTCATGCACGCGCCGATGTTCTCCAAAGGCGAAGCCACCGCCATCCCGCTCATGATGTCCGTCCCGAGTGCGCGCCCATTGGTGCAGGCTTGTGTTCATCTGCCTTTGAGGAGAAAATGCCGACTGACTTCTAAAGTTGTATCCGACTATAACATGCAACAACCACATTCCCCTACTGGTTTACACGGACGTATGGGACACTGGTCGATCTCCGCAAATTTTTTCTTTCTTTCCTTTTCTTTTCTTGTTGCCAGTGTATACTGAGGATGTCACATGCATAGGAGGCAAAACGTCCATGTGATTTTGTTAATAATTGTTGTATTAAGTTGGAGTAAACCTTTTACAATTAGTTTCAAAGAGGTTTTGAAAAATTACTTAGTTCACAGTATTGTGCCTCTCAACCGTTTCGCGCTCTGCTGCTTTCTAGCCGTCAGTCAAACACGATTATTGCGCAGCCTCGGACGAAGGAGAATATAAACTTGGCGTCGTGATGTTCCACCGGTACACCAAGAACCGAGCTAGAAGCTCAAGTGACAAAAAGGATATATATACGCCGGAAAAAAAAAACTACTTGAATTTAGCAAGTTGTTCAGTTCCAACATGATTGACTTACGACATGTAGTTTACAAGTAAACTTAAGTTGTGTTAAAGACTGACTGCTGACCTCGGTCTTCTGCAGGGTAGATAATTCTCTAAGCGACCTCCACCCCTAAATTGGTAGGGGAGCCGTGCTGTGGAAAGATGAAAGGTGGAGAGGATATGGGAAAGTAACTGTAACGGTATTTCCCATTACAGTTACTCTGTAAAAAAGTAACAGTGTTACCGTTACAAGTTCCTATAAATTAAAAGTAACTAGTTACAGTTACAGTTACCGAAAAAAGTAACTAGTTACCGGTAACGCGTTACTAGTAACTAGTTATTGCCCAAGACTGTAAGGAATACCCGAAATATGCACATAGCCCTATGGGCGATCCACATGAAAATAACGATATGCACACTTTTATCAAAATATAAAAAAATGAAAGAAGAGTGTGCGTGGTCCATGTGCACTTGGTGTGAGGTGGGAATGAGCCATGCATATTGTATTGCATCATGAATGTAAGCCATTCAGGGAACAAACTTTTGGTTCTCTAAAGCGAATTCCCGTGTAGTTTGTCTTGTAGAGTTGAGCTGTCATTTGATTTCATTTTAAGTTATGTAAGGCCTTCACAAAACCGATAATATTTTCAACTTTCTGTGAACTTCTGGAAACATATATGAGAATTGAGATCTTTTTCTTTAATTTATGACCTTACAAAGCTCAATAAACCCTAAATCACTGCATACTAAACCTTGGTTATGCATTTAAGTAAGAAGCAATATTGGTACTATGCTGAAGTAAAAAAAAAGCACGTGAAAAATACAATAACTTAAAGCCCCACCACACAATAAAGCAACATTCTCGCAACATGAGCACAATCTAAGTTATTGTGATAGAGAACCT
>NC_051183.1:100437398-100549916 GCF_013339695.2 Rhipicephalus sanguineus
GTATTTTTTGGCCTTTATTAAGACCGTATGGTCTCCGTGATCATTGAATACCATCAATCCACATTTTGTTGCACTAAATCCTAGTCCTAGAGCCTCACACCCCCCTTCCGCATATATCTGCCAGTCGCTGTATATCATCTTATCTTGACTGTCCGCAAATAAGACAATATCATCAGCATAAAATAGACCTGGAAGTTTCTGCTCAACCATCGCTCCGACCTGTTTGTGTGACAAATTAAATCCAATGTTGCTACCTTCTAGCGCGTTTTCCATCCTCGCCATGTACAGCATGAATAACAGCGGGGACAAGGGCATCCCTGTCTCAGCCCCTTGCTAATTTCAACGCTGTCCTTGCTACTTATTCCTTCCCATTCTATACAAACTGTATTTTCTCGTATATTTCCCTCAAAAGCTGTACACAGTCGTCACCTATGCCCACTTCCTTCAATATATCCCACAAAATTTCCTGATTAACGTTGTCATACGCCCCGTGATATCTAGATAAGCTACGTATAAGGGCCTGTTTTCTATTTTAGATATTTCTATACACTGGGTAAGAACAAACAGATTATCGTCTAACCGCCTGTCGATTCGAAATCCATTCTGAAGTTCTCCCAAAATATCATTTTGTTCTACCCACGCTTCTATTTTTAATTTTACTGCCTGCATCGCCAACCTGTATAGCACCGATGTAATTGTTAGCGGTCTATACGAGCGAATGTTATCCCTTTCTCCCTTGCCTTTATAGATTAAGTTCATTCTACTTTTTCGCCAACTGTCTGGTATTTCCCTCTCCTATAAGCACTTTTCTACGGCTTTCAGCAGTGCTTCTTTAGTGTTATGTCCGAATTCGTTAATGAGGCTGACGGGAACCCCATCTAAGCCCGGAGTAGTGCGCTTAGGAATTTGTTCTTCGGCCTTCTTCCAATGAAATTCTCTAGTACTACATCTTCGTCGGTTGCACCCCTTTGCGTACTTTTACTCACCGGGGAATCCCCTGGGGGACCTTTTTAAACGAATCGGCTGTTATCTTTCGATGTAACCTAGCGCTTCAATATCCTTCCAATTTATTTCCTCCTTCCATCTACCATATGTTGTTGCATTGTGACAGACGTCCTACCCAGCGCTTTTAGGTGGCTCCAAAATATCCTAGGCGCGGCCTTCTTCTTTTCGCGAATCTCTGTCATCCAGCGTTCACTTTCACCTTTAATTTTTGCCTCGACTAATTTCTGCCAGCGCTGCTGCAAGCGCCCCTTGCAGCAGCGCCCCTGGCGGCATCGGCGCGCAGAGGGACCCTCTCTGGCAAGGGAAACGCGCTGCTAGCGCTGCGCTCAGCACACCTCCCCATCCTAGCCACCCTAGCGTTGGTTTCACTGAAAGCGCGCGGTAATGAATGAAACGATGTGGGTGCTTAAAAAAATACAAAGCTTTCCTGGCCTAAGCAGCCAGAACTACATTGAGAGCAGCCCGACAACAGAGCAAGATGAGTGAGGAACGATAGCCCTTGCCGGGTGCCAGTAGTGGTATTGTGTGCGCCCCGCATATATTCTACGACGCCGACAACACATGGGGCCTCGATCTACGTAATACCAGTGGCGATGTTGCGAGGTGCTGCCAACTCAGAAGAGCACTCCACGCTTACTTTAAAACCAAGTTAAAATATCTTAAAGCTAACGTCCCACGAAACCACTATAAAATGTTTTATGGAGGTTTATAGAGGTTTTAAATGTTTTAAAGACGTTTTATAGAGGTTTCGTGTTTCATGGGTTGAGGTTTCAATTTTGGTGCCAGAGAAATAAAAATGATTTCGGCTGCATTTCTTTTATGCGAAACATTTCTTAGCGAACCCTAGCCACTTAGAGCATTTCTATCAATCTAGACGCCTACATCTAGGTACTCTCGAGATCGCCTCCTTAACTTAGTGTAAACCAAAATTGGCATGGGAGGGTAAGAGGGTTTGACGGATAGGACCGTCTGGTCATTGCATGAGTAACGTGAAAATCCTGTAGCGTACGTCGTCAAACCCTTTCCTCTAGACACGTGTGGCACATGCCCGCGTACCAAGGGCCGTAGTATACGGGTATGCACCGCAGGTGATTGACAGTTTATATCTACCCAGGAACACCGAGAAGAGGCATTGGTTAAGAAAAACCAACATCAACGGCGTTGACCCAACGAATGCAAAAGAATAAAAATAGGATCCCAGCAGGAATCGAACCCAAGCATTCTGCGTGGCAGTCAAGTATTCTACCACAGAGCCACGCCAGTTCTAGGAACTGTTTTGGAAAAACGCCCTATGCAGGCGTAATGTCGGTCAAATGTCCATTGCGGCTATGGTACTGACTAATTTTATGACAAAGGAATAAAAACTGCATATGTATTCCTAATTTACTTTAAAGGCGTCATGTCAGGTTAACGTTTGTGGTTCCAGTGGTGGCTTCGCTTTTATAGCAGTTTAATAAATATTACATTCGTATTCCCATGATTCAGCAAGCTATATTCAAGCGTTCGACTCTGGAGGAATACGCTAAAGAAAGTTACGTGTGATATCACATCATCACACCGTAACGTTCACTTTGTTTTGATAATACTGACATCTGTGCTCTAACGTGAGTGCTGACGTCACGTTAGACCATCAGTTACCCTCTAAACACCAGTGTTGTCGACGTGCCTGGTAAACCCACGATGTGCACTCTACTACACTTACCAAAACTCGTCGATCCACCTCGTAATGCTTGGCTCAATGGATGGAAAAAAAAAATGCAGCATAGAACTGCTTCGCATGAAACCGACTCCCACAAGGCGTGGGATCTGTCAAATTTTTATTTGTTTATTTATCTAAAATACTCTCAATGCTGAACGACATTACAGAGAGGAGTGGTTAATACACTGTCGTGCCGGTGTATTTGGATCCGTCCCTTCTCGGCAACCAGGTTGTTGCTACGATAGGGCAGCGTCGTACCCGGACTCCGTTTGGTAGCGTAGTCGAGTCTCCGGGTTGAGGAAATGCTGCTAGCAATTAAGTTGGGAAAACAATAAAAAGTTTACTGGCACTTTTCGTACACTCAATTACATCGTTACAAGGAAAGAGTTCAGTGACGAGCGAATTGGATGAGCCTGTTACCGAGGGCTCAGAGCCCCATTTCTCACTCAGCACCGTCGTTTTAACCCCTCAGTTTGGCTCCTCCTTCTTGATGACCACCAATCACACACACGACACCTCCCACCATGGCACAGTCCATTTCACTGTCGCTGAGGGGTCGTTGCACACTTGAAGCAGCGAGGGTCCGGCGGTTGACGGCACGCAGGTGGGGGAAGCAGGACAACAGGTTCCTCGTGCTTGCCCCTGCAGTTCTTTCCCCGAAGGCAAGAACGTGCCGCTTGCTCCTGCAGTTCTTTCCCCGAAGGCAGCAAAAGGTTTGCGGAGACTCCCGTCCAAACATACCCGTCAGGTGGCTTCGGCAGCGTACCAAGCCAAGCCCAGGTGGCCCATTGTCTCCGGCCTGGCCGTCCCAGACTTTGAGGCCGAGATTCTGCCCATTGTTGGTCACTCGCCGTCCCAGGAATTTCGTTTCCAGGAAGGATGCAGGTGTTCTAGCAGTGTGAGAACGCCTCGTCCGCCGATTCTCATGGTCAGCGCTTCGCCACCGACTGCCAGTCATAACAGCCTCCTCCCTCGCCAGTGGAGAAACGGAGGGTAGCAGCCAACAAGCCAACGCTGCTGCTCGAAGGTTCGACGTAATTCGCCTCCGTTGAATGCCCAAAGCTCGCTTGTCTTCGCCTGAAGCATTGTCTGGTCAGTTGCAACCCAAATTCTGCGGCCTTGCTGAAACTCAACCACATGCAGAGCAAGCACTCGGCCGCCTCCGAGCAAACCAGGCCAAAAGAGGGTTGGTAAACAAACTTTCATTATTAGCTTTATACGAAAAGCTCACACTCAAAACTCTCAGGACTTACTTATGCTGAGGAACCAAACGTGCTACATTATTCAATCACACAAATAGTTGCACAAAAAAACCTCAAATATCAATTTCTAGACATCTGTCCCGCGAACAACATCGGTCAAGGGGTGACCAACGATGAATAACTTCCGATGCAAAGACTGCATTCCAGCGAGCCCCAAAACGCCCCTTCGTCCGTCTTTGTTTTGGGCCGCGGATAGTCTACTACTGCTGAGCTCTCAAGCTCACTAGGTTTCCTAAAACCTAGGCCTACGCCATGACCTAAGTAGTCTACGATTGCCTTTGCAAAACGATCTTCTCATCCTTTACAGTCAGAACCCTAACAAAAGGTTCGACCGCGTCTCATTCCTCTGAACGATCGCTAACATCTCGACGTCAGGAAAAGCTTAATGATCCGCTCCAGTGATCACCTGATAACTTATTCCAAAGAAAAAGAAAACCTAACGGGATAAACACTGCTTCCTAACAGGTTCTTTCGGTTAAAGTTACCTGCCCATGCCAACGCCTCTGATTAAAAAAACCACTGTGCTCTCCTGAGCGCTACAATTCTCATTCCTATAGCGTTGCAAAAGACAAAGTACAACTAACCACTCACCTAATCCCTCTAAGTTCTTCTAAAAGCTGATCCTTACATTAAAAACACACATTGTACAAAAAAAAAAACCCAGGTGCTATACACTTCAAAAGCACCTCAAAACATTTGCATTGGTTTTATGCTAAAACCTTGCATCAAATGCCTGTCTATCCTAATAGCGCGTAAAACGAAAACTGCACCGCTCCGTGTCAAACTCATTTCGCAAGCTGATGCAGATATCTCTCCTCAAATGCGTATTCACCCCAAATCGACATGAACGTGAACGCATACGATATCGCACATAACCTTTCAAAACTACAAAAATTACAGTTTTCGCGCTAAAAACACCTTCATCAGAAGTTCATCCTAATGATTAAAGAAAAGGAACTTCGATACTCTTTTCAGCCTTTACTACTGCGCGGTTTTTCTTCTTAAAACTTTGCACCACGTCTCGTAATACACAAAATTAAACCGGCTGAATTTTACATTCCTAACCAAAACAATGAGTAATCCTAGTTTGCACACGCGTGCAAAATTACTCGAACTGACCGTTCCCCCTTTCTCAATTAGGTTCGCTTGAATCGTACCCGATGGGGACGCGGTCCTGCCGGCTTTCTAGCTCGCCAGAGGCCACAACATGCACGAGCCAACAGCTGCACTCTACCGTCACGCTTCATTCGGCACTTCGGCCGGCTCCCTTTAGGAAGGCGAATGGAATGCCAGAAACGGGGGGGGGGAACCCTGTCCATTCTCCCTTTGTGCTCGCCTCCGCGCGGTGCTTTGTTACCCGCCGTACACTGGTCTTTCGACTTTGACGATTTGGATCCAGGTGCTTTCCCGAAACTGCCAATCTCAACCTCGCCTTCCGTCGTGGGAGCGCACCTTGCTTTCTCCCTCTGCGCCCCTCTCGCTGCTTGCGGCTGAATGAATGCCTCAATTTACGTTTCCACAAACTGTCCGTTGGCCTACGCTTGCGTCTTTCTCGCGCCGGGGTGGGACCTTTCTTAAGCTTACGCTGAGCCGAATGCTTCCGCCGCTTTCTTTTTCTACGATGTCGGCGAACATCTTTTCTCTCGATACCTCGATCATCGCTTCGGGTCGCGACATGCGGAGTTGTGCAGCTCGTTGGTGCTTGTGCTACACCTTCTTTCTCGCGCAAGCTTTTCGATTCCTCCGCCATGTCGGACTGTCGGGCCAAATTATCTGTGTCAACACTCACAAATTCTGAAACTGGGCCCTCTCCGATGGTATCGCTGCACCCCTGAACAGTCGCGTCTTTGCTATGGTTGGCCGTCCCGCTAACCGTGTCTACCTTTGACGGTTCCGAAACGTCTGCCGAACGCTTTCGCCTCTTTCTTTTTCTGTGCTTTCGGCAAACATTCTTTTCTATGACGCCTCCATCATCGCTTCCGGTCGCGACATGCGGCGCCGTGCAGCTCGTTGGTGTTTCTGCTACACCTTCTATCTCGCTCACACCTCTCGAATTCTCCGCCACGTCTGACTGTCGGGCCACATTATCTGCGTCAGCGCTGATAAAATCTGAACCTGGGTCCTCACCGACGGTGTCGCCTAACCCTTGAAGCGTCGCGTCCTTGCTATGGTTCGCCACCACGCTAACCGTGTCTACGTTTGACGATTCCGAAACGTCCTTTCGAGGCACGAGGAAGGTTTCCAGCTTCTCCTTGAGCCCATCAGGGCGGCTGGTACCAACCTCGTCCACGGAATGAACGTCTTCCGGAATTGTCCTTAACTCTAGACCGGCCAAGGCCTCATTCTCAGCCTGCTCTGCTTTCATGATCTCTTGAAACGGCGGGCCTTTCTCTGGCGTGATCTCGACAACGGCGACCTGTCGCTCGTTGTTCTCAGGAGAAGGATCCCTTTGCATATTATTCTTGCTTTCCTCTCTCCTGGCTGAAGTTCCGAATCTCCGGAACAAAGATGCCTTAATTACATCGTAGTTGTCCGCGTCCTTCTCACTGAGTCGCGCAACAACCTCAACTGCCTCACTGGGCAGAACTGACATTAACCCCTGAGACCAAGTGTCTCGCTCAAAAGACAGTTCTTCACACATTTGTTCAAATTCAGCAAGATATAGGCCGATATCCCCTGATGCCACATATGGCATGCATATACCTTGACATCTTGAACTCAGCCTTCTTGTTGAGAAGAGGTGCCACTCGCTGGGGACAACTGCCCGACCTCTTACTCAACTCCAGGAGTTCCAACTTGACTTCTAATTTACGGATCTCAATCTCTTGCTCACGCATCCTTTTCTCATGCTCGCGCTTACGCCTCTTTTCTTCCCTTTCGAATTCTGCGTGGCGTTCCTCTTCTTCACGCTCACGTCGTTCCTTTCTTTCACGCTCTCTGAGCTGCTCTTCCGTTTTTTGATTGATGAACTCCCATACTTCACAGAGCTCCTCATCATCGGCCCCCAAATCAATGATTGTCTGTATGATTAGGGATTTTCGTGCCAAACCCTTTGTATCGATCCCCAATTCCTCACATAACAGCAACAAGTCCGGCTCCTGCAGCTTCTGTAAATCCATGATCGTTCTGAGTGCCCGCTAATTCCAAAACAACTATCCGAGAGTACGTAACCTTGAGTCTCTCGGCAAAGTTATCTACCAGATCTAAAACCCTCGTTTAGAACCTGGTCCACATCAAAGGAAAAGCCAAGCACTCACCCACACGTGATCGATGTTTCCAGACAGCTGCATTCCCTTAGGCCGACTGTTGTTGTCGCTTGTAGCTTCAGATCCCAGCGCTGATCACCAGTTGTCGTGCCGGTGTATTTGGATCCGTCCCTTCTCGGCAACCAGGTTGTTGCTACGATAGGGCAGCGTCGTACCCGGACTCCGTTTGGTAGCGTAGTCGCTAGTAATTAAGTTGGGAAAACAATAACAAGTTTACTGGCACTTTTCGTACACTCAATTACATCGTTACAAGGAAAGAGTTCAGTGACGAGCGAATTGGATGAGCCTGTTACCGAAGGCTCAGAGCCCCATTTCTCACTCAGCACCGTCGTTTTAACCCCTCAGTTTGGCTCTTCAATTCTTGATGACCACCAATCACACACACACCTCCCACCATGGCACAGTCCATTTCACTGTCGCTGAGGGGTCGTTGCACACTGGAAGCAGCAAGGGTCCGGCGGTTGACGGCACGCAGGTGGGGGAAGCAGGACAACAGGTTCCTCGTGCTTGCCCCTGCAGTTCTTTCCCCGAAGGCAAGAACGTGCCGCTTGCTCCTGCAGTTCTTTCCCCGAAGGCAGCAAAAGGTTTGCGGAGACTCCCGTCCAAACATACCCGTCAGGTGGCTTCGGCAGCGTACCAAGCCAAGCCCAGGTGGCCCATATGTCTCCGGTCTGGCCGTCCCAGACTTTGATATAGTGTTCTAGAATATTGGGTAGTGAGCCCACTCTCCGGGGAGAGGGTACGTTGCCGCGGCGCAAAAAATGTAAACGAGTTTTCGTTTTCCTGAGTGCCCGCGTGGCGGCGCTACCATCGTCAGCAATGGGAGCCTTCGCGCCTTCGCCCCGCTGCTGTAGGGCTGCTGCTGTGTTTCGTCGTCGCTGCAGGTTTTCGGCCGAGCATTGCTTCGTCAATACGTTTCATATTTCAGTTCCTGTAGTTGTGAATAATGTAGATTGGTAGCAAGGCTTGTTCACGGGCTGCTTTTCATGTGAAGAACTCCATGCAGACAGCATTTTAGATGTGCTGACCATTGTGAAAGCAAGGCTTTGGCAAGAGGTTGGGTGCCGAAGCCATGCCTCAATGCTCTCTCAAAAAATAATCCAATTCTATGTTGTTACGCGACTTCATTTTTACATTAAGGGGCTAAACACAGACAGAGCAGGCAAACGCCAAAAAGCAAAGCATTTCAAGATAAGCCGCTGCACTTAAATTTTTTTTTCCTTGCTATAGAAGATTTTTTAAATTTTATTATTGTTCCTGCATTCAGATTTTACAAGTGTAGGTTAAACTTGAAGTATGAATCTTCTCTGAATATTCTTTTTCTGTTTCACTGACCCAAATACAAGAAAATGCCAGATTTGAAAAACAAGCAAGATAGTATGTTAATTGCCACTCGCCATGCATACTATAGCAATAAACCCTTAATTCAATTGTGAATGGTGGTTTTGGTCCTTGGCGTACCATCAACAATGCGATTAATATGATCTACCAGAACGTCAGTAGATCTGTATAAAAATGCATGTGCTTGAATGGAAATGCGTCTATTAGTTGTCATTTTTTTAGTATTTCTTGATTCAGTGTCTTCACTTATTGTGTGAACAATATGTGTTGAGTATTCATGTGCTTTTGTGAACTTTTTAAATTTATGCTATGCTAAGTATGCTATTGAAAATATTTAGCGTCTCTTTGTGAGTATTTTTCTAGCATCTATTGGGCTGTTTTAGGAGACATGCTTTTTGCCGCACACGCTGATAAGTACAAAATGGGGCCCTCTTCAAGCTATTTCAGCTTTTTTCCATCTGTTTTCACTTTGAAAAAAAAAATGAAAGTAATTGATACGCATGGCTTTTGTGGAGTATAAGGTCATTGTGCTGCCCCACCAAATAAACTTTTCACTTATTTCCGCGAACGATTGTTGTCTACATTTTTCCACACCTTCATTACAAATTCATTTTTCTAAATACAGGAGTGCGGACAAATAGTTCTGTAGAAAAGAGTGCATATGAACCTTTTAGGCATATTAGTGTCAGCAGAATTGCTAACTGAATTTTGCACTCAACTGATAGCGGTGTTTGCATGCAATTTCTTACACAAATATAATTTCCAGCATGTGAGAGGTCTATCAAAGAAGCAAAATCTGATTGCATGGTCTACCCTTACTTTCGGTCTTTTATTTCTTGGGCATGATTAGGATAGGTCTTTCCTCCTGTGCACTCCCACACATTTTCTTGCACTTTTCAGGAGAATATATCAACTGAGAGCGCGTAAGGTGCTTAAGTTTGTAGTAATATTGTTTTATTTAGTGAGAGTATGACCTCACTAAAGAGACTACCGAGTACAAACGCTAGCATGAAAATATTAGTCTCTTTTATCTAAAGGCAATCGATGTCAGTGCACGTTAAAGAACCCCAGGTGGTCGAAATTTCCGCAGTCCTCCACTACGGCGTGCTTCATAATCAGAAAGTTGTTCTGGCACGTAAAACCCCATAAATTAATTAATTATCTAAACGCAAGAAAACTGCGAGATCTTTTTTTTAAGCGAGAGCTCGCAACTGCAATACAAAAGTGGCGGTTTACAGCATATATTGCATCCGGCGCCCGCTGAGGACGCGCTCATGTTTAGCGATACTTGGCTATGTACAGGGGTTGCACAAGAGTAGTTTGTGCTTGAAGCGCTGGCAAACTAACCTTCGCGCTGAGGACAGCAATTACGCGTCGCTTACATTGCAGGTGGTGGTGGCGCCATCTACCAGGTGAGACATAAAGTGCGTCAGTGCACGGCCTCCAGTCAGCCCACTACCCCTTTCTAGAACACTTTAACTTTGAGGCCGAGATTCTGCCCATTGTTGGTCACTCGCCGTCCCCGGAATTTCGTTTCCAGGAAGGATGCAGGTGTTCTAGCAGTGTGAGAACGCCTCGTCCGCCGATTCTCATGGTCAGCGCTTCGCCACCGACTGCCAGTCATAACAACACGTACATTATACAATGTTATGCAATGCAGCTTCAAAAGATTAATGGTTTGGCTTGTTGACGGCGGAGGTGGTTCCATTCAGATGCTGTTTTCAACAGAAATGAATTGAAGAAAAGGTTCACCTAGCAACTTGACACTTTGACCTTGAAGCTGTGATCGATTCGCATTGATGTGTAAGTGGGTGGCACGAGAAGGTAATTTCTTGTTCTTGAAGATTTTCGTGCGTTCTGACAAAATTGATTTCGGGTGCATATTCGTTCAAAAAAGCACATGATAGCCTTTGGAAATCCCGAACAGTGCAATTCTTCATCACGTTTTGATAAAATTTGGTTCTCTGTTCATTTTCGGCTGAAAAGAAATGAGCAAGTTCATCTTGGGTAAAATTTTGACCAGAATGGCAAGCCTATAAACTTTGAAAGTTTTGAATTTTTCGGTTTTTGTATGTTTTGTAGCATTTCCATCATGTTGATTTTGCCTACATTTTTTTAACACAAAGGTATGCCTACAATAGCTTTGTCGCATTTTGATGAAGTGCATTACGGATGAATTTCTCAATTTTTGAAAGTTTGGTCACCCGTTATATAATGCAAGGGCCTCTCAGACATGCAGCCAGCAGACCTCTCGTTACCTCACCACGGTGGCCTAGTAGTTATAGCGCTCGACTGCTGACCCGAAGGTCGCGGAATCGAATCCTGGCTGCGGCAGCTGCATTTTCGATGGAAGCGAAAACGTTTGAGGCCCATGTACTTAGATTTAGGTGCATGTTAAAGAACCCCAGGTGATCGAAATTTCCGGCGCCCTCCACTACGACATTCCTCATAATCATATCGTGGTTTTGGGACGTTAAACCCCGGATATTATTAGCGGCCCAGCTCGCACACGACTGTCCGTCCCGTACTTTTTTTATTTTCTTAATAAGTATGTTCATGCGCACCACAGGCATGACTGGTCTAAAGCATTTTTGTTGTGAGGCACCTCCAGCAGGATCACACCGTGTTGACATAGACACATGAAACAAAAGTATATTTAAGAATCGACGTCCACATTTTAGTCATCTTGGAGATCGGTATCGATGTGTTGTTGAAATCCTGGCGCGAAATCCCCTTCAGCTGACGTTTTGTACAAACTAACCTCCCTCCCCTCTCTCCCACTTTTACTGTTTTCGCCCTTGCAGAGTAAATTTTAGTCCTCACCCGTGGTAATCTCCACAATGCTTTGTTTCGTTACAGTTTATACTCTTGTAAATTAATCATTTGAATGTTATCCTGGCAGAGACAAAGTATTCCCGACTTGGTTGCTCGGCGGAAGAGGACCTTTCTACAGAAGAGAGACAGCGCCTCCTATTTGGGAGGCTCTCCCTTGCACGAGAGTACAAGAGTTGACATCGCGGCCTTGGCAGTGCATTTTCAGAAAGCCACACACATGTACAACAGCCTGAGGTGATGATGGCAGCACCCAAAAAGTCCACGTTGAAAAGGTGATATTCAAAAAACACCCTATTTGCCGTACACATCCCTACATCACACCTTCTGTGTCTCTTTCCTGGTGTTTTCGCCGATGGTTATCATGGAAAGTCTGAAAAAGGAGACATTTCTTTTTTTAGACTTATTTAACTACCTTTAACTCATCTGTTCTCTATCAAAATTCGTCGCAGCATTTTTGCAACTACGCAAAGCTCATACTGCAGTCAATTTAGCGTCCCATTTTGCTGTCTACACTCCTTAAAAAAAAGTGTGCTCATTGCTGTTCAAGTTTGTGCTTTTCTCACACTTGTGTCAGTGGTAAAATAAGAACAAAAACATGTAATTCTAACAATGTTTTATTATGTGAAGCCTCTGAACCTTAGATATCGACTACAACTAAAGGTCACAGAGCTCTTTATATTATAAAGCTCTTCACACTACTGCTCAAACAAGACATCAACGGGGAAGTTAGGAACATATGCAGAGGAACAATCAAGCTACACTTCAAGTGCCTAGAAAATGCAGTACTAAAATCCAATTCCAAAAGCAAGACAATGAATAAAAAAACATTACAAACAAAACCAAACATTCATTGGCACAGAAATCCAACTGGAATATTGTGCTTCGTTGTAAGCCGGTGTTCATATCACAGCTTGATACCTGCTTATTGTTGACTTTTTTGGACCAAAAAAAAAAATAACATGGAATAGGTATCAACAAAATTAAAAACAAGATGAATACAGAGATAATGCATATCGCTACGTGAATAGAGTTAAAAAAAAAAAGTTTTGTCACCACACAGACATGGACGTCAGTAATAAAAATGCAGCATTGTGATCCATTTCCAAAATCACAACAAATAAAAAAACATTACAAATAAAGTCAAACACTCATTAATGCAAAAATCCAACTGTCATATCATGCTTCCTTATAAACCAGTGTTTATATCACAGTTTGATATCTGTAGTTTGCTATTTTTACCACAACAAAAGTGACATGTAATATTATACAAACATGCAACGAGTAGATGAGCAAAAATAAATAAAACATGAACACACAGGTAATGAATATGGCCATCAAAATGGCACTAACACAACAAAAACCCGGCTGCATTGTTGCCACACCGATGTGCACATCGGTAATATGGCAAAAAGGAAAAAACGGCGCTTGTACAACTGAGGACAGGGAAGGAACGACACACACAATGCACTGACTAAGAACAATTTTAATGCAGTAAGGTATACATGCATGAAAAAGCAATGCCTGCTAGCACATGTGCAACAGATCGTCACGTCAATGTGAGTGAAAAAACATACAAAAGAAGTAAAAAAATGTAGAAGAGAAGCAAAAAAGTAAAAGAGAAATCTTGGCAATTTCGTGCGGCTGGTGGTGGAAGCTCACAAAATTCGTAAGGGTGACTCATGTGTTAGCACAGCATTGTTATCCCTTATCAGGAAATAAATTAGCTTATACAGTGCTCTCTGATATTTACCCTGATGACATTCACAGCTGCGAAGAATATTGTTTTTTTAACTTCTCTTTTACGTTTTTTCACTCACATTGACGTGACGATGTGTACTGCACATGTGTTAGCAGGCACTGCTTTTTCATATATTGCCTTCCTGGAATAAAATTGTTGTTAGGCCAGTGCACTGAGTGTCGTTCCTTCCCTGTCCTCGTTGTATAAGCGCTGTTTTTCCCTTTCGTCATGCAACAGTAACTGGCCCAACATCGTTCACTGCTGCAGTGATATGATTGCAAAGTGGTTCCCTATTTCAGTTGGTACAACAGGCAGGAGATGGCAACTCGCAACGAGCTTCTGTCGGTCTTAAACTTTGAACACGTGTAGTCTGCAAAAGAACAAAAACCAATCAATGCGATGAAAAATTTTGTTAGCCACAACCACATTATCCCAAAATCTCATCCACAGCACACGTCTCCTCGAATTGATCATATAAATAAGGTTGTTCTGGAATCGTGACACCCATATTTTTATCCACCATTTTTAATAATTATAATTGCTGGGGCTTTGTATACAAAAATCCCAACATTATTATGAAGCAATGAGATAGTTCGAACAAAGGCATGAGATAGTCCGAACAAAGGCACTGAACCAAAGGAGCAGGCTTGGCAACCAAACAAGCACAGCACGCGGTATATATGTAAATCGCGCTTTAGCTCAGGCAGGGGAGCTGAATCCCGAACGCCGAAGTCAGTGATCAAAAACGGGCCGGAAAGTCATTTTAAGTGCGCCACGGCCACAGAACAATCGCGAAAAGAACTCGTGGCCATACATGCAGATGTACACATTGATGGCTAGCAGATGACACCAGGGCTATCGACACCGAACGTGCTCGTGACGGCAACTCCGCTCGATTTCGCCGGGCATTTTGCTTGAACATTCAGCACAAATTGCTTTATGAACTGTCCCACTAATGTTTCAATAACTTGAGCAGGTCAGACTGGCCGGCAGCGTTGAGCAGCCTTTACATAGCGCCCACACGAAGAGCGGCACCCGAGTCTTCTCTCTGACGTCACACGCGAGGGGGCACCACTCGAGGCGAATAACACGAACTTCTGCTCGTCTGCAGCGGTTCAGTGACTTTTCTCGTTCACGAGTCCTGTGTTGAGGCCAAACCGTAAGATAGCCCATTCAGAAGCTCCTGTTGCTGAAGTGAAATCAAAGGGACCGACAACCGATTTTTCTTGACCCTAGTTTTTTACAGCGCAATAGAAAGCTTACCCTTTGTAGTGTTTTATGTACCCTGCATTTGATTGCTTGGTATGCATAGGTCTTCTTGACCAAATTGAATGACGTCCGTTGCGTGGAAGTAATTTTATTTCAAGCGCAAACAGCGTTGGACCAAGGGATTGGACACCCGTGATCAACAGCCGCATTTGCTCACTGCACTTTGCGGCGGGCTGCTACGGGGTGAATCCTGTGTTGGCGAAGCAGTTGGGTCTGCCTGGCAATACAAGGCCCCTTCTCGAGGCCGGGTCTAGCCCTACTCCAGCTGAAAGCAGCGATTCACTCGCCAAACGTCCGCGACATGAGGTGCATAGTTGGTGTTTTGTGCTCTGACAGTACGGCCGGGGCTGATAAATACATTGCATTTAACGCAGAGCTGGCCAGGCGAGGATCGCGAGCCTGCGGCTTCTTCCAGATCGTTGTCATCATCACTTGTCGACGTTGACCGTGACGACGACGATGTTGGCAACAGACACAGCAGCACATGTGCTCCTAGCGGACGAAATCCGAAATGTCAGCTGGACGTGACGTCACCTTTTTATGCGGCCGCGGGATCAGCTGGGGTGTGGCCTCAACATGGCCGCGAGGTAGCACTGCCAGCACTACAATGTGGCGGGCTTTCCACTCGTTTTGAATCGCATTCGATACCGGATATGTTAATCAATATTGCAGATATTATTCATCTCTCCGCTGCATTTTGAGTAGCGAATCGTTACTAGGGGGTCAATAGCCACTCGCGGATGCAAAAAGATCCGCATGCGTAAATTTGATGTCAGTGCTCCTTTAATCCCAAAAGTGCATGGTTATTTTATTAGCAGTATTTTTCGATCTGAAAAGCCTCTAAACTGTACGTACACTTCCTCCAGCAACGCTGTAAAGCGATAACGATGCCAATAGCGATGCCGATTCGCCGCGAGATCGGGCTACAGGTGGCAGCACCGTCCCGCGCTAGTGTGGATAGGCGGTTGTCGGCGTGTATACAAACGCACACAACAGCGCTTCGTTGTGAGCGATTTGACACGATTTCCGGCAAACAAAATGCCTTGACTGCAGCTTTCTGGTAATTGTGTGCTCTTCATTTCCGAATTATTGCACGAAGCGCGCTGAACATTACTATTACTGAGAGAAGCGCATTCTGCCAACGAACGAGTTGCTCGCCTTCGGCAACAGTCTGCGTTTTCGCAATGGATGACATTTTCTTGTTGTCTTATTTGTACATGTTTAGCTTGTGTTCCACTTACTACGCACTGCTGTAGTGCGACTGAATTAAGTATTTACTTCTTGTTCATCTGGATAACACCCCAACAAAAAGAAAGCCCGAATTCCTGCACGATGAGTTCAAATAGCACTATGTGCACTGCGTGCTCAAATATTCATCCGAATTTCTTATTCAGTTCTCCATGAAATGTAGGACAGGTTTGGTTTACTGAGGAAAACTACGTGGCTGACAGCGCTTTAGCGCTACTGGGACGTTTAACACGCACACGCTTGTTTTTATTCCAGTAACAATACACAAAGGCAACTGTACAGCATAGAACTTTGTTCGATTGATTACTTGCACGACAGTAATGGGACAAAGGCCCGGTTATTTCACGGGACCAAAGTATGTTTTTTCGTGCGAATAAAGTCCGCTGCCTTTGGTCAATATACTATAACAACGCAACACAAACGCTAAGATAATGCAAAGAAAAAAAGATGTGGCTTCGCGTGAAATCACTACGACATAATTGTAAAGTACGCCATTTGGGTTAATTTTGACCATTAGGGCCCTTCAACGCGTACCTTAATCTAAGTACACGGGTGTCTTTGTATACATTTCGCCACACGTTATAATTGCGCAAGGAAACTCAGTTTTGCGATTTCCGTGTCATTGCATTTTCTGTTCTGTTTAGGGGACAATTTAAGTACCGAAGTGTCAGACGTGACTTTATTTTTTTTATTTATTTTTTTTTTTATTTACAAAATACTGCAGGCCGTGTGGCCCATGCAGGAGGGGCAGGGTACAACATAAATACACGTACAATGCACAATTTGGTATCATAAACAAGTCAGGTAAAGATAAAAACAACTCTAAATAAAAAGTAATTAGGAAATAGTGAGGAAGTAATTCTGTATTGATTCAGTCGAGTCGAGATGATCAAAAGGTATCAGGTTCCATTCTTCTATGGTGCGGGGAAAAAAAGAATATTTAAAGAGTTTAGATCAGGCAACATAAGGGGAGAGTGTGAGGGAATGGGAATGACGGGTTTTCCTAGTCTCAGAAAGGGTTATGTAAGGACTGGGATCTATAAAAAATGTCACAGAAATATGTTACAGAAAATATTTCTCTGTAGTGGGACCAGGACCATACACAACTAGAGCTCGTCGCGTAACCTATAAAACTACAGTCCCGAAGTTACCCGCCTAACCACAACGCGCAAGTGCATGAGAGCTTTTTTTTTGTTTGTTTTACCACCGAGCCTCTAAAAGACTCGCATGAGATTTAATACTTCTCATCTTTAGGACAACGCCAAGTGCATTTTGCAATGCGCTTGAGCCACAGAGTGGCACCTACACTGATATGACTCTCGTGAACGGAGGGTACGACGACCACACACAGCACTCGACAAATGCACTCACTGATCTTATAACAGTACATATACAGCCGATCAAGGCCAAATGCTTCTTTACATCGTGTTAGACATACGTATGAGCGGTTAAAGTTGCACTAACGCAAAGGAGCAAATCGCCTTTGGGGACTTGCATGACGTACGCGCACATGCAAACACAACGTGGCTAGCACACGACGCATGGAGCAATGCACTAGGCGCGGTTCAGCCAGAAGCCGCCAGGCGGCGACTCCGCTCGATCTCGCGGCCAATAGCGATGCCGATAGCCCTCCTCACATTATGCTCAAGGTTTTGCTTTCACAAGAGTGGGTGAAACCGTGATTACCCACCTCCATATTGACATTTTTGACTGTTTTGGAATATAAAAAGCAGGTAGAATAAGTTTTCGAAACGCTGGTGATCACGTGAGACCACCTTACCGCCTCGCAAGCTAGGCGCTCATGGCCTCCGCGATTAGTTCTGGCACAGGGTTCGTTTTAGACAATACAATAGACAATCCTTCTATTAGTGGGGTTATCTCAATTCGTGTTCTGAGCGGTTGTCGGTCCCTTCAACACAACAGCCTTCTCAGCAAAACAGATGTATGTAAAATACACGTATACTTTTTCTTCATTCACTGTTGAACATTAGGGATACGAGCTATTTGCATGACAAACAAGTTTCAATAAGCTGCAACGTTGTTCACACTATTACGCTGCACCTAATGTCTTTGCGGAGCATCAGTATCCGCTAAATAAGAAAGATATTCCAGTATCTGTATTACAGTACCTGCATTCCTGTATCTGTATTCTGGGATACTTTTATAGTCCTTTTACAAGAGTATCCCAAAATATCCCGTTAAGTGAAAGACAAATGTATCTCAGTATCTGTACTTTAGGCTTCCAACACTTGCATTTGGATACCTGTATTCAAAAATGCTTTCCGAGTATCTTTGGCCAGTCCTGAATTTGTATGCTTTGCTCACTCTCCTCCAACTACTAGAAGTAAAGGACAGGATGCAAGTTCGAAAAGGGCGGGGGAAAGGAAAGAAAGAGCAGAAGGAGGCTATTGAGATAGTATGCCAAATGGGGGGAGTGAGGAAGAGAAACATATATAAAAGATAAGGGGTGGAGAGGCAGCTGGCTAGTACAGGGGTGTTCGCTTCGACCTGGCAGAATGGGGGTGGGGGCATTGTGCTGAGTCACGAATCATCTGGGGTTCAGGAAGATCGCACCATTGTATATTTGGCTAAAAGATGCATCACACATGAACAGTAACTGAGCATGAAATGTTTTTGTCGGAACAGTTAAAATTTCTTAGATGAAATGATTGTCTCACTGGTTGTCGTGTACCTGCGAGATGAGATGGAAACAACAACTCCCTCTGAAATGTTTATAACCATTGGCTGGAGGGCATAAAACTAGAAGATAAGATACGACTCTATATTTTCTGTCTTTCGTGAACCGGAAGTTCGGAATATATAAAGTTCGTGTTCATCGAAGTTGTGACCTGCTACATTAAAATGCTGTGCCACTGTTTTTGGTAACTTCGATTTGCAACGGCACCGAAATTCAAGGTCGTGGCAGCAAAGTTTTTCCGCCAAAAAAAAAAAAAGAAATACAGTGCATGTGGCCCTCCTCACAGTCTTCTCACTCTCATTCATGGCACGGCGTATTACAATGACCACTCACAAACACAAGAAACGCAATGGCAACGCAATCACAGAACAGGAAGCAGGGCACGGAAGCACCTCTGATGATGAGCAAATGCAAGAGATCTAAGTAGCAAACACAGATTTTGGAGGCCTTACTTTTGCCGACTACATCGTCATAGATAACATCTTGGAATACAGATGTCGAAAGCCATGCTTTTGCTCGCTGGACTCTGAAAATTGCCATGTGTGTTTTGAGTTGACTTCAGGGCGTGATCATCAGGGGGGGGAGAATCAAATTATGACAACAAATTTCAGGCTCAGACACTTAGAGGGCGAGCTGCTGTAGGATATAGAGGGTTTTTTGGGTGTTTCTGCAAGTTTTTTGCCCTTTCGGAGCTGGATTATCATGATTCCGATGGAAGTGAAGAGATCGCGAGAGATCTGTCCCAGACTTCGACGACATCGTGAACAGAAGCAATGTCGACGCCGGCGAAGCAAGAATGTGCCGCTGCCAGAATTTCAATAAAGTTTTTTCAAGAATACCGCATTGAATTCAATGTCTCAATTCAATATGAGCCAAATCCAACTTTATCATGCTAATAATGGTGAAATCTGCTGCATATTTTTTAACTGATTGTGGCCAGAAACTTTCCCTAGCCGACATGTAAAACATATCATAAAATAGCTTTGACAGCGTTGCATTTAGGTTGCATAGCAAATTTTTGCCGTTTTCTCAAATTCCCTTTGGATGGATTTGACTCATTTCGAAAAAAACTTAGAGGTCGAGCTGCTGCAGGATTAGATGAGATTCAAGAAGGCCAGTGTTGCACAGATGCGGTCCTACAATCAGGGCGTGGAGTGGGGGGAGCACTTTCCCAAAACGAGGAAATTTGAAATTAGCAGTAAAATTGTGGAGGATTTTGCTCAGAATTTAACAGTAACGCCATACAGTCAAATAATAGTCATACCAAAGCGAGCCAACCAGACAGAAGATGAGCTTCCCTACTAAATGAAACCGAAAATAGCTCCAGTGACCTTATTTGCAGCAACATTTCCCGTATGGCTGTCATTATTATATGGACTTGTGGGAAAAATATAGAGGAGTAAGAAGGAGTAAGATAAAAGAACCCGTTTCAAATGAAGAAATATAGGATAAAGAAAGAAAAAGAAGACGAGATATTGAAGACAAAATTGAAAAAGAATGTGAAGAAGAAGCAAGAAAAGGGCACGAGAAGCAACGTGGCCGGGAGAGAGCAGTGAGAAGCAGAGTGCTTGGAAAGAGGAGAGGCGCGGACGAGCAGTAGCAGCGGCACGACGTTCGCATGATGACCTCTAGCAGGGCTCCTGGCAAGGACGTGCCCCAGTCTTTACAGCAATGCCCTGTGAGCTGCGGAGCGTGACGAGGAGTCGAGCTCGGCCCAGCGACGTCATCCTCGTGAGGACGTGCCAGACGGTCTACGGCTACACCCCGTAGGCTGCACATCAAAGGACGAGCGGTGACCTGACACTGTGGGGACCTGACGCTGCGGTGACCTGGCACTGCAGGGACCCTACAGTGCTGCCGACGAACGTGCACCAGCAACGCGACAAGCCTGACAACTTGACAATGGAGCCGCAGCATGTCACAGGTGATGCACTGTAAATATGACTACTTGTTTTTTGTACACAGTGCTTAAACGGCCCCTCACCAGGTGACAACGAATTTTAGTTAGACACTGGAAGTTGTTGCGCGCCCAATAAACAGCATTATGCCACAACAATTTTTCTAATCGGTCGGTTAGAAGCTGAGAAAAACCGATGTTTTGAGGTGGCGCGAAACCATAATGCGAGGAGGCTAGCTTGAAACCCTTGCCGCTTGCCCCGTGTAGCCTTCACAAACCAAATCCCTTCCCTACCCTCTTCGGCACGCGAGCGGGAGGATCACATGACGCATACGCATGAACACATCACGCGCACACAATGTCAGGAGCGCATGACGTGCCGGAACCAGCCCGTGCCCCCGAGACGCGAGCGGTGTTGTGGTGGCATTCTTTGCGCTTCATCTCTGAAGTTACGCCGAATGCGCCCTCGCCGATCACTTGGCCTTCAAGCAACCTATGACTTAGCACGAACGTTGCGACATTTCTACAGACGCGAGACTAGTGGTGTGCCGCATGAACATCTAGCTATACGTGGGAGGATAAATGAGCCTAATGAGCGCTGGAACGCGGTAGAAAATTAGTTTTGCTGGGAGGGGCAGCGTCTGCACGATGCGCAAAGCGCGAGAACACGAACGCATGCAAAACGGAGGTAGATTAGCCTCGCATCTCGCTGCAATTCGCAGTAAAAATTAAAAAAGAAAACGCACACATTCCGTTTGTGTGTTTTATTATTGCTCTCAAGTTTTATTATTCTATTCAAGCAACAAATTATACAAACTACATGTCGTGTCAAATAATTATTGCAGTGTCACGTGCTACTGTTGGCGACGTCAGAGCACAGCTGTCAACGTAGAGGAGCGACGTCACAGGACTACCATCTACGTAGGGTCATTCCCTCATGTATGTCATCCCCTCATTCTCTGGGCGCGAGCCCGCGAGAGGAAGGGCAAGCAGTGTTCAGCTTGAAATTAGACCCATTTTCCCTTAGCGTAGCATTGCAAATTTTGACAGACGTGATCGTGAACACCCAATGTATGCATTGCGCTCGTCAGCTCAAAATAGTCAAACCTGGTGAGGGGCCCTTTAAGAGAGTGTTATAGTTCATTTTGTGTGCTTTTTGCTGCTTGGGTTCTTCGTATTTGGGTTTTTCAGTATTAAAGATTGTTCGTGCTCCACAGCGTTCCTGTGTCATGTTTTTCAATCTATAGAGACCATGACAATGGCACAGTGCGGTGCACGGCTTCAGTTTTCGTGTAAATGACAGGTGACGAAGCAGGATGGCGCGGGAATTTCACCCCTGGGCCTTGATTGTGCATGTGTGGCACGCATTTCGCTGCAGTACATTGGTGCCATGCGGGAAAACATACTAAGATTGGAAAGGGGCTACCATCTGTCACGGGACAAAGCACAATTTGCCCCTTGTACGCACCATATAAAAACGAGTACCACTACGATCACGGGCACCAAAAAACTTCACTGGCAATTATTTAGAGCTGTCAGTGACATTGCTGTAGCCCTATGAAACAATAAACATTACAACATATGTTTCTGATAATTCAAATAGAATCCTGGGATCCTCACAAGTTTGAATTATTCAGGGTCTGTTGTAGTCCAAAAAGTATTTATCACGTATTATAAAAAAATTAGCTTTTTTTCATCATGACGCAACTAACAATATGTTTGAGAATTAGACTAGGCTTATGGGATTATTAATGTCAAATCAATGTCAAGTGGATTCGAAAAAAACAGGATTTGGAGAGTAGCGGGGTGAAAGTTAAAATGCACCTGTTACGATTGCTCTCACCTGTAAATTTATTTACAGGTGAGAGCATTTAGGTATCGCAAAGAGCAAGCTCTTCGGTATCTGCCAACAAGAGCCGGCGTCTTTTTTTCTCACAGATCAGGATGGCTTGCAAGACACCATCCTCGTCGACGACATTCTGTTTCCTGAACAATCGCGCCGCTTGCAAGACATTTCAGAACTCTACATCTACTGCTACCAGCTGTACGGCACGTGCGGCGCAGAATAGAAACTGTACTGCGTAGTCACAGAACGCTCAAGTACAGTGCGTGATATGATGTGCCATGTCATGGTTCCCGCATGCCACACTCTCGCATGCCGGACGCTCTCCCACTCCGCCGCTCCAAAGGCAAGGAGAGCATCGAAACGCATCCTTTCCTCGCAGCCGCAGCGGCCGCGCAACTTGAAAATTGACTGCGCAAAACCTCAAGCCAGTGTTGCAGTGACTTTCGTTCCCTTTTCCGAATTTTCCCTGATGGCTGCACGAATTCCCATAGTTTTCCCCGAGTATTTCCAGACTATCCAAAATCTCTGAGAATTCCCAGGTTTCCCTGTTGGTAGACACCCAGAAGTTTTAAGCGACAAAAATATTTTACGTTTTGAAGTTTGCCATAGTGAGCCCCCATAACACAAATATAAACTAAAGAAAAAAATTAAACAGCACATAGGTAATGTGAACATTTAACCTCTAAGTGTAGCTTTGCAGCAGTAGGATTTTTCCTGAACAGGTGGTTGCATGCCACAGTGGTTCCAGCTACAGTGCAATAACCTTTGCAGCCAGGCAGTAAATGGTAAAATACATCTATCCATTCGCTTCAAATACAGTTGACTTTCCCTAATTTAAACACTGATAAATTTAAACTGAGTTAAACAGACTTTGAATTCTGGTTGGTCCAATGTTTTCAAAGCAATTTTAAAGCCACCTAATTCAAACTACTACATTGCATCGATTCGGTTAATTCATACTTTTTGCCTGTCCGTGCCTGCAAATATCTGCTGTCTTTGCAGCTTCTAGCTGAACATTTGCACTTTTATGCCACTAACCTCTGCAAATACAGCCGATTGCCTGCCTATAAAGCCACCAAACTGTGCAGAGCAACGATTGCATATTGACAAAGGATGAAAGAAAATGGAACAAAAAAAAAAACGAGGCGGTCTTGCCTGGTCGATCGTGTGCAACACTTCTGAAGTCCCTTTCGCTACAAGTACACTGGTGCCTTGTAGCACCAGTGTCCTGAGGAAAAGTGGACTAACATTAGGACGGGGCTACCAGCTGTCATGGGACACGAGCACATTTTGTCCTTTAATGACACACGCATGTCTGTGCTGTACCATTACGAGCACCAGTATGATCACTGACATCTAAAAACTTTACCGGCGATCTTGCAGATCTGTCTATGACGTTGCTGCCGCCCTGAGAAACAATAAACTTTAGAACACAAGTTGGTACGTTGCCTTGTGTCATATTTGTGATAACTCCTGATAATTCAAACATAATGCTGAGGTCCTCTCGAGTTTGAATTATCAAGAACCCACATGTGCCTCGAGATATCAAAAATATTAAATTTGTGTCAACGTAAATTCCAATTACTATAATATTCGTTCGAATACTCGAAGTGTTTGAACAATCGCACGGGCCTACTTTTATCAACTGGCTACACTGTCCAGGATGAGGCGTCATTTTTATGAGTAGTACTCATGAAACAACGACGAGTTCTCGTCAACATCACCTTACCAATTATGGCTCCCAGACGAATTGGATCCAGGACTTTTCTGCTGTCGCCGAAACCCTTATTCCTCAGGCATTTGCCCTGCAGCTCTTCAGGGGTGAACACGGCTTGGCAGAGTTTGCGGACGAACTTGGTCGCAGTGAGGTTCGCCATTGTCCAAATCTCCTCCAACTGCTCCTCCTTCACCTGTGACACCTTCACCAATCTGCACCTGAAGCGGGTGAAGCAATAATAAAAAAAAAGAATCCGCAATGTGAACACCAACAAACCAATGCTTGGCAAGAAGAACAAGGAGGTCAGATGGGATAATTAGATATGAGGTTTTACACTGCCAAAACCACGATACTGTGAGGTACTGTAGTGGAGTCTCTACATTAATTCTGACCATATGGAGCTTATGTGGCAAGAAACCTAAGCACATGGGCGTGTTTGAATTTCACCGTCATCGAAATACGGCAACCTGTGGCCGAAAGTCATCAGACTGTCTTGTTTTTTATTCTGTTAGTCACCAATGTATGATGAGGAGACGAGACGAAAAGTGAGGCAAGTGGAGAAAATTAAGTGCCAAGTTTAAGCGAAATGTAAAAAAAAAACTTCAGGCCTGCATAGAATATGCAGTAAAGTCCCTGCGAAAGCTGGAAGAGCGGCCTTTCTAGATTCCAACGTAAACTCTCTTGGGACAACCGCTACAAGTACACTTGCAAGGTACCCAATACGCCATAAATCATCATAATTTTTGTGAAGTCGGGAAGCACCCCCTACGCCATTGTTTGCTACTATGCGAAGATGCGTCGTACCCGCTACACATCTGTAAGGCATTGTGTGCACGATGAAGATTTATGGCTGAGCCTATTGTAATGGGTTGGAATCTTTAAACGACCCACTTGTTACGCAATTCACATTGTGTGGCGCCTGGTTGTCAATTTACTCTTCTACCATGTTATGACTGTCTGTGCTGGCCGTGCGCGTACTTCCGAAGCTTCCGGAGCATGCTGCTCTCGGCCGTCGCTCGACAGTTTCGGTTCTGAAGTGCGTATCACGCATCGCGATGCCTGAAAAGTGTTCAGAACATCTGAATTTCGGCCCACTTGAACACAATAAAATTCGGCTGAGGAATTTAACCTATTGTATCTGACCAATATTCTTATCAGCCGGGTTCGTATCACCAAGATTCTACTGCATATCTTACGATGAAAATCCATTGAACATCCCACAAATGAACAAATACGTAGGACGTTTTCATTTGACGAGTGCTAACGTCTGTGGATTTTCCACAGGATAGTCCACTGCGAATCCGCATGTTGAGATCTAAGGAGCATGTATAACTTTTTTTTATTAAGTGAGACGTGAGTGAAATCTGGCAGGTGTGAGTAGACGTGACGGTCATATATGCACCCCCCCCCACTCTTCAGCATTTCAAAATTACTGGCAAAGTGGGGGGAGTGGGGGGGGCGCTTTCCCGGAAGAGCACCAAAATTCAGCAAAGTTTTCACGCCAGAAAAAAAATGGAGTGCATGTGGACTTCCTCAGAAATCTTCTCCCTCTCGTTCATGGCATAGCACATTATGACGACGGCTCACAAATACAAGAAATGCAATCCTAACACGATCAGACCACGAGAAGCATAGAAGTGTCTTTGATGATGAGTCAACACAAAAGCTCTAGGCAACAAACAGATCTCGGAGGCCTTGTTTTCATTGAATACAGTATCACAGACACCATCTCAGGAATACATATTACAAAGGCCATGCTTCTGCTTGCGGGACCATGAAAATCTTCATGGGTGTCTAGCGCTAAGTTTAGGGTGCCGGAAAAGAGAAAATTTTGACGGCAAATTTCAGGCGCAGGCAATTTGAGATTGGGCTGCTAAGCAGGGCTCAGTGAATGCTACCGAGGGCTTCTGATATGGAGCAATTTTTGGAGCAGCAAAACTTTCATTTTGGAGCACTTTGGAGCAACAAAAAGTTCCATCTTGGAGAACTTTGGAGCAGCTAATTTTGCATCTTGGAGCACACTGGAGCAGCGACTTTCACATCCTGGAGTACACTGGAGAAGCATGTTGCATTTACATTCAAACACCTGAATAATTATTGCCACGCCCACATCTTGTTTTACTTTGTTCTTGGGTTTGACCAGCAAGGACGGTTATCAATGCTCAAGGCTGTCTGCGAAGCGTGTTCGAGAAGCTTCGCGATTGTAGGAGATTGTTTTGTTAAGATTGCGCGCAAGACGCGCACATTCGAGCTTATTCTAGAACTTGCGCGACAACCAGCGATAACGCTGGAATATTCCATGGCACATGTATAAATGCCGACGCGCTTCATTTTTTGTCAGTTGATCGACGGGCGACGCTCTGTTCACCGCTATCAGCGTATTGCTGTAGCTTTCAGTTTCTCGGCCACAAGTTCAGCCTAATAAAGAGTTTCATCTCGACGTGCTAACTGCTGCCTTCGTCGACGTCACGACCACGTGACATTATTATACGGCTCTTATGAAGGAACTAGAAACATTTCGATTCATTGCAAATCTCATTGAGAAAATCATCTCAGGAGCCCTCCATATTTCACTCGATAATGCAAAAATAATGGCGTCATGCCATTCGTGTTCTAGAATGACCTATTCAGCGATTTCTTTTTAAAAACTAGCAAATAAATAAAATACTGAATACTGAAAACTGTACTTTATGACGTAATACTCTAAATACATCTACGTAATTACCAGCAGAAGTGGTAGACAAATGCCGCGACATACAACAGTGCCTCAATGCTAAAGATTCATGCTGTCACCATTGTATTCCCCTAAAGCGACTCAAAGGCAAAGGCCTGGTACTTTTTCTCCTCGATCGATTGTATTTTTGGGCGCAACATGACATCACTTAGCTGGGCTCGGAAAAGCAACTTACTTCCGACCACCTTCCACTCTGAGAGTCACTGTCTCGCCGTGAAGCATGCAGGTTGCCGTTCCAGACCACCTGAAACCGTGGAGGCCAGTAAGGCGAGCATTCGCGAAGAGTGTCCAAAGCTGCGATAGCAAGATGAAATTAGAAAGAAGAACTCAGGAGAAAGCTTTTACAAAAGAAAAAGGTCGTAAAAGAGTGCCAAAAAGAGGTGGAATGCGTGAAATATCGGCCTTGTGCCACCGCCATTTGCACCAAAAAAACGTGTATCTTTGAGCGCGATGGCAATCGGGGGCCCCACTCCTAAGGAACGTCTTCGGGTCACGTCGACGAACAGAGCAGAAGAAAAGATAGGATGCTGCTCATATTTGGCAGTGAAGCTTGGCATACAGACTACAGCAATGCTGTAAACAGTGAACAGGGCGCGACAGGAATCGGAGAAACTCAGAACAAGCAGCGAGAAAGCGGCAATATGCAACAGTACAGCAAGAGAAAAAGAGAGAGATACAACTGGAAAAAAGAGAAAGAAAAATAGAGAGAAATAAAGGAGGGCAGAAAAAGTTACTCATGAAGTGCAAGCAAGAGAAAGCGTGAAAAACAGAGCAGAGAGCCGTTGACCGTCAAATAAAGGTGAGAGGGAACAAAATAGAAAACCTCAAAACAATACAAGAACAGAAGAAGCGGAGAAGAAAATAAAGAGACAAATGGACACCCATCGTCCCGCACATATGCTGCCGACATAAAAGGCGACTGGCAAAACATGCACACAGAAACAGAGGAAAAAGTCATGACGTCGACAAAATCGCTAACGTGGCAATTGAAAAAGCAGGCGTCCGACGACGGAAAATGAAAAAAAACAATGGCGACTGATACGAAGAACTGACAAGCGGTCAAATAGCAGCAATAAATATGCTTGAAGGCGGCGTGGGGAAAGTCGCGAGATTTCTTCGCGGACAATGTCTGCGATCGAAAAATCCACTTGAGGCTGCGGCGAAGGTAATAGCTTGCGCAACTTCCCCCGCACGATCGCTCGGATGGTTTCGCGCAAGTCGTCGGTGGCTAGTGAGTGCACTTCGGAATTGGTTGCAGACAGCGTCGAGCGGTTGTATTGTTTCGTCCGCATGTCCAGTGTCTTCTCAGATAGTCGTAGCCTCGGTGAGGAATTCGCCCGTCGTGGGCGGGTGGCGGACAAGTCCCGCAAAAATTCTTGTTTGACACCCCGCATGAGCAGGCAAACTGGACGACTTTTGTCTTCCGCCATCGCAGCGTCGGCCTGACGAAATCAAGTCGAGTCATCTCTTCCGTGAAGATGGTGACGTTTTCGTTTGGCAGCTGCACCCGGGTCTCCAGCAAAGAAGCGGCTCTTTCCCTGCGAACGACGCTTGTGAACGTGTGCAGGAATGCGCTGCGGAAAAGATCCCAGGTCTGCATCGAGGACTCCCGATTCTCAAACCAGGTTCTGGCCGCGTCTTCGAGGTAAAAGTACACGTGACGCAGCTTGTCTTCATTGGTCCAGTTGTTAAAGGCGGCGACACGGTCGTATGTTTCAAGCCAGGTCTCCGGGTCTTCAAACGACGACCCGCGGAAGGTTGGCGGCTCCTTGGGATGCCGAAGAAGGATCGGCGCAGGCTGCACGGGGTCGGTCATCGTCGCTGCGGTCGATCTTGGGATCTGCGACTGTCTGTCTTTTTCGGGAAGGAGCCCGTGCTCTGGCGGAAGTCCCTTCTGCCTGCGGCTTGTTCGACGATCCGGGTTCTCCTTGCCGTCGTCCTCGTCGCGGCTTGGGCTTGGGTCAGCGCTTCGCGGGGGCGTCCGGATCATGGAAGAAGCAGCACCTCCACCAGATGTCACGTGGTCGTGACGTCGACGAACACAGCAGTCGGCGTTTGTAGGATGAAACTGTTTATTTGGCCGAACTTGTGGCCGGAAAATGAGAACTAGAACTACAGCAATGCACGCTGTACAATGATAGCGGCGAACAGGGCGTCGTCCGTCGATCAACTGACAAGCGGTCAAGCGCGTCGGCTTTTATACAGGCGCTATGGAACTTTCCAGCAATATCGCTGATGGCGGCGTTATCTCTCGGGAAAGCTGGAACATTCGCGTGCGGCGCGCAATCTTAACAAAACGATCTACCAAAATCGTGAAGCTTCTCGAACACTGCTTCGGGGCCAGCGTCGAGCGTTGATAACCGTCCTTGCTGGTCAAACTCGAACAAATCAAAATAAAAGAAGAAGCGGGCGTGGCAATATGTGGGGCTTTACGTCCCAAAACCACGATACGATTGTGAGAGACGCCGTAGTGGAGGGCTCCGGAAATTTCGACCACCTGGGGTTCTTTAACGTGCACCTAAATCTAAGTACACGGGCCTCAAACGTTTTCGCCCCCATCGAAAATACAGCCGCCGCGGCCGGACTTCGATCCCAAGACCTTCGGGTCAGCAGTCGAGCGCCATAACCACTAGACCACCGTGGTGGGGCTTTTCAGTATAAAGTCCAAATTGATAACATCACCCTGCGCATCGTATTTTCTACACGTGAGTAAAAGCTGGCGACAAACGCGGCTGAAGCGGAGATGAAACGAGCCGGCCGTCTCCGTCGCACTTAGGGCGCATGCGATAACATCACCCTGCGTGTGAGGCCTGCAGTCGAATGCTCATCAAGTAGAGAGGAAACGCCCCGCCTGTCTTTCGTAAGGAGCATGAAGTGACGGGGGTGGAAGGGAGAGGGGTTGCGGTGTCGCTCGAAGGGCGCGATCGCTGGCGTGGGCGCTATCTCGACAGGCATCAGGAGACAGGTCGTATACTTGCTGTCCTCGCAACGCTTACTTCACGTATAAAGAACTGAAAGCACGACAACCATTTCGTTCTCTGAAGCGGCCGTATTCTCTTAAATCTGCGTTCTGTTGAGTTACGCGAGATAGGATCCAAAAGAGTTAGCTGCTAGCCTTACTATGTATAACAATACAATTTGTTGCTATTGCATTCACTGCTTTGCCTTCAAGGAAACTAATTTTTGTTACCAACAGCTACTGACCCTGGAAAGCGAGGGGCGGATGTGTAACATAGCGTAGCCGCTTCACAGTGGACCTTCCGACGCCAGGGCCGTCAGCGACAGGGCCCGCCACTGACAGCCTGCGCAAATTAAAACAGATTTGTGGCTGCTTCGACCAGGAGGCATTCTTTTATCAATGAAATGACATTTGGAAAGAATGAACAAACAAAATATTCGAACTAGGGTCCTAACATTCACGAGCTCAAAAGGGCAGGGCCTTTCAGGAGGTATACCGCAAGAGCAATTACCAACCAGGATGTGCTGCTGGAAGAAAATTACGAAAAAGCTCCTCTGAATGAAGATCCATGGATAAAGTATATTTGATGAAAAGTGACAACGCGTTCCCACTGTTCAGCGTGCCCTTCCATGGACGTGAAGCACGAAAAATTCTACACTGCTCTAGTTTTCCCCGATTTCATTCCACGATGGCCAGAAACAGAAGTGACAGACATTCTAGCAGCACGCATGTGGTTATTACTGAACATTGCTTCAATTACGTTCCATGCGACTCCAGAAACGAGCTATCAGCAGCGCTTCTGGAACATACGACGTCCGCCGATGAATGGCCGCCTCACTTTCATGCTACCGATTGGCCTAGGCGTCACGAGCTTCTGCGGAGGATGCATCTTGTCGTTGATCCCATTTGCACAACGGAAGCTATGCCGGCACCGATCATGGCGCCATGGATCGGGACGCACGAACGAGCACTGTTTATTCAGCGGATAATTGGCGGCCTCAAGATCAAGCTGCACGTTTTGACGCGCTGGTGGTGCGATTGCCGGTGATAGACACCCCCAAACCTGAGACTCTGGCACAGTTTGGCACATTTTACATTGATTTTATCAGGATGGCGCATTTGGCGCAGGAGTGGAATCACTGAGGTCTAGATGGGATTCATGCAGGCCAGTGTTGCATGGGCGCAGTGCATGACCGGGGTGCGGAGTGGGAGGAGGCGCTTTCGCAGAACGGGACGGAAATTTTAAATTAGCAGTGAAATTGGAGGGGGTGCTTGCACGGGTGGGGGCAATTGCTCGGAATTTTTCGATACCTTTAGTGCAGTCCGCAAGTCGTGTGCCAAAGTTCGATGTGTGAGTAGACGCCGCTGCTTCGCGAACCCTTACCCATGTGCTCGCTCAGCGTACAATGGAAGGCACTATGTTTGAAGCAGCTGGCAGAAATAATGCGGCCTCGCTTCATGTGCTGCTACGTGACGTTGTCTTGTGCACTTACAGTGGCACGGTTCCTTTCCTTCTTTTATGGGTGCGATTATGGCCCCTCCTCCTAAGCTCTATCACCGTTGCACACGTCAGCAATACAGCACAATCGGCCACGATCTCTACAACAGAGAGAACCGTGGAGGCGACAGTGGTGTCATCCATGGAAAAGTAATCTTTGTATCGATTCCATTGGCACCAAAATACCCGGGATGAAACAACTCGGCACAAGCAGAACGCTTGCATAACCACTGCGACGAACACAAGAAAGCAGTGCGAGAAGAACGCGGGAAGCATGAACAACGAGTGCAGTTAAACCAGCCTATAACGAACCTCCATACAACGAATTCTTCGATATTATGAAGTTTTTCTATTCCCCGCCATTACTCCATAGAAGCACATGCATTTGCGACCTCTATGTAACAAAGTGGCAACGGGAGGCACCCTTGATATAACGAATTTTCGCCGCCGACAACCTAGGGATCTTGCCCCGAATTTTGCAATTTTGGCACGAGCAGGAGTCGCATGCATCTTCTGCGGTTGCACCACCGACGAGAGTGCGAATCGGCGGCGTCGCGCATGGCGCACTTGAAGCCCCAGCAACTGCGAGGTGACAGCAAGCGCTCGTTTATGCATGCGGGTGTGCCCGAGGTCGGCAGGCGAGGCCTGCGCTCCTCGAGCCGGCTTTCTTGCCGCCGCATGTGCAGGCGTGCCCTACCCCCCTCCCCCCACCCTCCTTTTAAACCTCATGCAGCCGCTCGCGAATGCCACCATGCTAACCACGCCGGCTTTATTTTATAAAAAAGAAAATCGGCTTTTGCGTTGGCAGCACCAATCTTCGGTTGCAGTAGTCTCTGAACTGCACTTCGCTAACGTGACACCAGGTGATGCCACTGAATAAAAAATCCTTGCTCCGTGTCATTACGCTTCAAGTTCACGCTGCGTATGGAGTTCGCTCTTCATTTTCGACACTGTGCACGCGTGCATGGTTTCACTGCACGTGCATGGAGCAAACCCTGACGACGTGCAGCTTTTGTGATTTTTTAATGCCAACAACTGTGTCCTCACTACCAAGGAGATGTCAAATTAGGCACTGGTGGAAACTGTCCACGACCACGGTGACGACGGATCTTCGGAGGTCGACTCGTCACTGTCATCACGTGCTTTGCCTTCTTGCGCCACGCTGTGGGTTTGCGAGACCGTGGACTCTGAGATGGGCTCCGGCAACATGCCGTCGCGTTGCCGGAGCCAATATCGGAGGCCACGGCTAGACGATGACGGAGCAGCGTTGTACTCATGCTCTACGAATGTCCAGTATTGCCATCCTTCACAAACAAGCAATAGAGCAAAATAACGTAGTTTTTTGCCGCTAAATAAATGTTTTGGGTGAGCTCCGCCTTCAATTCCTCTTGTGTTTAATCTGTGCGTTTCTTTTCCGAATTTTCGTGCTGAAACTGGATATAGCGAAAAACCTGTTTCAAACGAATTTTTTCGGGAATTCGTCAATTTCGTTATATCCAGGTTTAATTGTACACACCAACGCAACGGCGGCGAACCGAGGTCGGTTTCGGGGGTCCTACTCTTGCTAACAGCATGCCATCATTGTTGCCAAGTTGAATACACCAAATACAGATTTCAGGGGCTATACCTTTTCTGGCAGGAATCGAAAACACATCATGGATGATATTATGCGGCTAATCCCATGGTCAAGACAGGCCAAGATGCGTGAAAAGTCAAAATGGCTGCTCTCCACGACTACTCCAGCCAGCTCAGGGTGCCGGATGCTATAACCATAAAGGCTGCAACTAACAACGCAGTTATCAGTGCATTTGATCCTACGGGAGCTATGCTGGGAGAAGCTGAAAACAAGTTAGGAACCAGGAAAACAAAGCACCTAGGAACGTAACGCGTGCTATATAGAGTTCCACTCTATTGTACACTGTACCGATAATCAAAGAGAGCCCCCGCTAGTTTCAACAGATTTTCTATTGCCTTGGGACTGGAATGAATGAGGTTCAACAGTATTTTAAGAGCTACATACTGGACCATTAAAGTAACTGCGTATTTGAAATGAGAACACAAATAGACATCACTCAGTAAGTTTCATCAACATTTACCACAAAGTAAAAAGAAGCCTTAAAACCATAGTGTCCCCCTCCTTAACCGCGTGTATGACGATGTGCGTAAACAACAAACACTCCTTAAATAGGCTACATCAACATTGCCAGATATGACTGCTGTCTTGTGTGATGAGCAAGATTAACAAAATGCAGATTTCATTGCTAAGCAATGACAGAGCAGATAAAGCAAACGGTACCAAGGACGAGTCATTGGTGACACGCCCACCTACCAAGCTGTCTGCAGCGCTGCGCCGTAGTCTGTTCCTTGTGCAGTTCCTGGCACTTTTCCTTGGACTTTCCTCGAGAGTTTCCTCACAGGCGTTGTCCTTGCTGCACACCTCTTGCTGAGGCTGCAACTGCTGAAGTGTTCTGGCCAGTTCAAGTGACGTGGAGAGTGTTTCTGAAATAAAAAAAAAACTGCTACTGCAACCGACCGAAACTTCAAGGTGATCGTCCAGAAGACGACATAAAAGACATTGCCGAGTCAGAAATATTTTCTGCCAGAGAACTGAGCTTGAAATTGCAGTAACATCAAAGGGACCAGCAACTGGGCAGAACGTGTGATTAGATCCTGGTAGAAATGAGAAGACCGTGAAATATAGCGACAGATTCTAGCATCCTTTGTGTGTTGTGAGTTGGATTTATATTTTTAAATCGTACGCAAAAGCAACAAAAACCAGTATGTCGCACAGCCTAGCGGAAGAGCCTTGAAGCAGGATTATGAAGATGGTCACTTTGCTGTACATAGTCTGATGCTGTCATGCGCGCCATAATTGGTCCTCAAAGTTAGAGTATGTATATTATTATCTATTACGACTCTGTTCTGTGTTGCCTACGAGTAAAAGGAGCTGCACGGAGAGAAAGCGGCGCTGCCTTCATGGCTGCCAGTGGCCCATGTAGAGCCGCGGCGCATGCACGCGGAGTGCCCACATGCGCAGTAAACCGCCGCGCTCGAACACGAACAGCTATCGCGCTCACTGTTTGCAGCATGTGTTGTCAAGTGTGTATAATACTTCATATTCGCCGCAGATGGAAAAATTCTGATTAAAAATGCTTCACGGCATTTTCCACGTTACCATTCCGTGGCTAGACGCTCTGACCAGTTAGCCTTTAATGCGCTAAAGAAAACAGGTGCCCTAAAAATTAGTTGTCAGTCCCTTTAAACTGCAAACTAATTCATGAGTTCCAATGTAAGATCGAGCACAAACAACTGGGACGAAAGTTGGACAGACAACGCAAGCGCTTACTTGTGACTGAGAGGCTTATTGAACGAAAATATAAAAGGAACACCAACTCAAACCAATTGCACAGTTGCGATAACATAACCTAGTGATGTTGCAGAAATGCAGAAAACGAGAAGAAATAACACTTAAAACACATCACAGGAAAAAACATACAAAGGCTGATTTTTTAGACACAGATTTTTATAAAAATGCTATGACAGTGAGACCCTGTCGTCTTCGCAAGTGAACTCTATGCTGAGGTGGAAAAACTTCATTGCACCTAAAGTTACATTCAAATGAGTAATTAACAAAAACTCGTTAATTAACTTTGTAATTATTACCCTGAGGGCCGTTTATATGGAAGAGTTGTAGGACGTGACGATTTATGGCATGAGCGTTTTTTTTTTTTAAATTCATGTAATTTGAGATAATAATCATCGAAATACAGGGCCCCAATCTTGGCGATTCCGAAACTGAGCGCACAGGAAACCAATGGCGTAAATCCAGTTAAATCACAAGGGGGGACACACGTCTTGCCATGGAAGCCATCTTGTTTTTATTTATACAAAAATTAAAATCATGCTTTCAAATAAAACTTAAAAAAAAAAACGAGCATGGGTTTCCAGCTCATGTAATTGCGTTGTTCTATTGAGTCTTCTCCGAAAGCGGTCAAGCGGCGGTTGCGATTTCAATAGTCTCACAAAAGTGACGGGTACTGAACACAGGCCTACGCACACTACAAAATAAACAGGCATTAGCAAAAAAAGTTGATTGCAGTATACTTAACTCTCATGTAATTCATATATATGGCGTTTGAAAGATAAATCTCAAGGGGGGTCAGTGCAAGGAGTGTCCCCCCCAGCCTGAACAAAAGGGGGGTCAACACACACCATCCCGTGATTTAAGCCAGTGCAGGAAACCGTCAGCTGTGTTAACGTCAGATCGGAAGGTCATGCGATGAACCTTGAAAATAGACATGTTACAGAAGAATATGGTAAAGAAAATCGGCAAGCCGTCTCAAATACCCAATATGACCGCTTATTCTTTGCGTTTGGTGTGTAGTGCTTATCCGCTTCTTTGTCAAACTCGAAAGCGCAAAAAACTCGTTCACTTGCCTGCGAGAACTAGCGCCGCAGTTACTGTTGCCTAGTTTGAAGCTGTATAGTGAATGAAAAAGTGGAAATTGCGGTTTTCTTCGGTACCCTGCTAAAGAAACAGATAAGCACTACACACCAAATGTAAAGAATAAGCGGTCCATTTGGGTGTTCGGGACAGCTTGCCGTTTTTCCTGACAATATTCTGCTGTGGCGCACCTTTTTTTGAAGTTCATCACGTGACCTTCCAGTCTGACATAACATAGCTGATGGAGTTCCTGTGTGCTCGGTGTACTCATGGTATTGCCTAGATAGAGGCCCTGAATTTCAATGATTATTATCTCAAATTATGTGCATTTTTACAAAAATGGTCATGCCATAAATTGTCACGTCCTACAACTTTTCCACATGAACAATGGCCCTAAAGTTAATACCGTATTTTCTGGTGTATAATACACACCTTTTCTCCAATATTTTCGCTGGTGCATCTTATATACGCAAAAAGTAATGTGATTGTGCGAGACTAATATGTCCATATTTAATTCATGAGTACGATAAACTGAGCGCGAGAGCATTCATAAAAATATATCTAATTTTGTTATAACAATGAAGCGGCTGTGGTCTTAGATTTAGATGTCAGCTACTTGCTGTTCAAGCAGTGCGGTGACCCCGGAGATTACGGCCGCAATAAAAGCCACGACTGTCACGCACCCCGTTCTACTGTTTGAATTGTTTGTTCATAAGCGAAGCATTAAACCCACAGAACTGAGGCAATAAATAAAAAAGGGCACCACAACAGTTCATTGTAATGTTGTAGCACCCACAATATCAGTTAAAAAAGCAGAAGTACCACTTGTTATCATAATCATGTTTCCGCGTGAGATGTAGCTGCAGTTCAGCAGTAGTCGCAGCTCCCGGTCGCTGTTTACTTTTTGTATACATGTTTGTAGGTAGTAACCGTGTGGCGCGTTTGTTGCTTATGTGTTCCTGCCAAAGTAGCCACCACAACAGACACAACGCTGAAGATGTGCTTCAAGGTGCTTACAACGCCGCGTAAAAGTTACTCAGAGGCCGACAACAGCAACCCAGCGATGCTGCCAACCGAGGTGGAAGAACTTTTGAGAGTGCGCAGAAGGATGTGGCTTCGAATCTAGTGGAATAAATAGTGGTTTTCTGCACCTTAAGACAGCGTTATATATACAAGTTTTATACTGTGGCTTACAGATATTCAGTGTCGTGTGTGACTACGCTTTTTGCAACGAATGTACTCTGGGTGCATCAATGTGTTTTATCATGTTGACAGAGTTAAAAATAGATGCATCTTATACAAAGGTGCATCTTATATATCATTTTTTCCCGCGAAAGTCGTGAAATGTACAAGGTGCGTCTTATGCACCGGAAAATACGGTAATTAAAAAGTTAACAAGTTTTTGCAATTTCTCATCTGAATGCAACTTTAAGTGCAGCAATGTTTTTCCAAGTTGGTATTGGCGGCGAGATCGAGCAGAGTCGGCACCTAGTGGCGAGCGGACGAAACCCCGCGGTGTGGATGACTCCTTGCATCGTCTGCTAGCCACACCGTGTTCGCATGGGTGCGTACGTCACGCGCGTCCTCAGATTACAGCTTATTCCGCTGTTCTAGCACAGCATCAAATCCTTGTACATATGCCTACACAATAAACATAAACATTTCGCCTTAAAAGACTTGTATGCACTCTAATAAGTGAGCACATGCCCGTGTCGGTATGGCGCTAGGTCTAACCATCGTACCGTCCATTCGACAAAATCATTTCAATGTGGGTATCGCTTTCTCATTCAAGCACGTCATGTAGTTCATTCGGCGTCGTCCTAAACGAAAAAAAAGTACTAAATGTCGAGGTGTGAATGCAGAATTTTAGCGACACCATCTCGTGATGTGTTGGCGATTTGGAAATCCTTGCGATACCGCAAAGCATGAACTAGCGTCTGCAGAGGATGGTTAGCGGTAAAAAAAGACCTGAAGCCACGCATTTCTACAGCAGTACGTGTATTCATGCAAACAGAAAAGCAGAGTGCACAAAGTGCTACTTCATCGCAGAAATACAGGCTCTCTTTCTTTGTAGCCTCTACAGCAAGAAGTAAGTACTTCCTTGGCTCAGTTGCACAACACAGTTTATATTGAAGGAAAGAAGTGAAAATTTCAAGGGCTTGTTTTTCTTTGTTATACACAATATTAATGAGAACAGACAATAATGCCAAGGAAATTATAGGGGACGTTATTAGTAATAAATGTAATATAAATGTGAAGAAAAAAAACTGTACAAAAAGATGGCCTGCCGCGGCCTGCCCGCGGCAAGCCATCTTTTCGTCCACTTTTCTTCTTTTCGTCCACTTTTCATCCACTTTTCAGGGCTGTCAAAGTGCTGCAAAGCCAAGGTTCGGCAAAGTAACCTTACTATCATTTGACAGTAAATTGTTTTAAAGCCATTTCCCCGTCTTTTTCTGTCTCATTCTCACGCCAATGAAATTCCCGCCAAAGCGATGTTTACTTTATCCCGGTGATTTTGTCATTGCAGCTTTCGAATGTACCGTGTCCCACCCCCAACATGGGAGTTTGATAAGAAGACCAGTGCTTCTATTCTATTACATGCGATACCCAATAGAATATTTGCACCGTTCGACATGAAGAGTGATCCGAAAAAACTTGGAGGCCACTTGAGCTTCGCCTTGAAGAGTAGAACACGATAGCGAAATCGGGGCCCGCTAACATAGCCTCTTCAATCGCTAGCTTGGCTTTGCTTTTCGATGGACACCTCAACCGTGCGGCAAGGAAAGGAACATCTGCGCACGTAACATTGGCCGTTTCAAAGTATCCTAGAATGCCTACTGCAAGTACAGTTGCAGAGCACCCGTTATGCATCCCTAAGGCAACACGCGCAGTTGCACACTTTGTTGGTGCTGCAGCTGATAGTGATGATTAGTCATGCCTGAGCACTTTGTATTTATGGGCCATTATAAACCAACCACTCGTCGTGCAATTGACAGTGTGACGCCTCGTGCAATTCTACAGTTCTGCCACGCAATATTACATGTGTTAAGGAGACTCCTTGCACTATGTGACATTCTTATACGTTTTTTTTTCCTACAGCGTTTCAAGCACGGGTATGCTGGTAGAACACCTACTCGCCATGCAGAAGTCCTGGGTTCGATTCCCACTCGAACCGAATATTTTTTAAATTATTTATTTATTTCCATCTACCTCGAATTTTTGCTCACATACAATGCTGATTTTTCGCTCACAGCCAAGGATGCCAACACCCCACACTGACGCAGGAATTCCTGTAAAACGAGCTCTTTAACGCTATCACGTTAATACTGAGTGCAATATAAACGGGTTAAACCGTAACAATTCAGAGCATGCTAACCTCGATCAAATGAGACTTGCTACTTTGTCACCGACTGTGGCATTGATGCGTTGCATTACACTTCCAGCAGGTTGCATACATGTAAATACTAATACTTTAACCCTTTGCGGCCCGTTGTCGGGCCCTGCCCAAATGCGCAACACGACCGCAGTGGTCTGTGGCCGGGCACTGCTGGTCAAGTTCTTTCGTCGTTGATTCCCACACGCGTTTTCTGACTGCACTAAGCGCCATCTGTAAAAGAGTAATTAAATTTCTTTTACTTGAGTTTTGAGTCTTTTCCGACCAGAACGGACGGAAGGTGGGAAAAGGTTTTGGACCGCAAAGGCTTAAAGCTGATCGTCTTGACGTAATTGCCTGTCTAGTTCGGCTATGGCACAAAAGCATAAACACCTTCCTACGTCCCCCTGAACCACGACCATGAAAGTTCCACCGACTTTTCTGTTGTCCCTTCCCACAGGGTTGGTTTTGAAATGCAGGTGAACAAAGCCATTTTTTGGGCATAGCCGTTTAAAGTCATAAATGGTAATACAGTAAAACCTCATTAATTCTGTCCGAAAAACTGTCCGACTTAACCGAATGCCGAATTACAAAAAGTATCGAGAAAACAATAAAGAAGTGTTTATTACGTCAATGCACTTTCACTTTCTTGAGGAATACGTAAATCGAGTAATTATTTTGCATAAGAGCAGTGTGAAAGCAGAAATTTTCGTCATTTCAGACTTCAGTCACAACGCGAACGTGGCTCAAGACAAAGTGGTCTCTTAATCCGAAACGTGCTCTAGACCCATACCTTATTACGTACCAACAACACGATTATGCATGGCGACTACGCCTTTCTGAAAGCCCGCAGCTACTTTGGCTGTCCACGAATTTTGTTTTTGTTCCTTTGCGTCGCACATTTGCAGCGCTTCGTGCTCAGCGCGCTCCGAGCATTGTCCGAATTACTAGAGTTGTGGCCAAATATTACCGAATTAATGAGTGTTTGATGTCATTAAACAATGCATATGCTGGCCGAGTCCAGAGAATGCATCCGAATTATTCGATTTTCTGAATTAATGAGCTTCTATTGTAATGCATTAGGAAGCAAATGCAGCGGTGACGTTCTATGTTGCAAAAGATAGCTGCAACATTTTACATTATACTGAAAGAAAAGTGGCAGATCTTCCAATTTGGTAACATTTGTTGAAGGAACACATGGCGGTAATTAGGAGTGCAGCACAACAGACAAGGACAAAGCGCCTCACACGTCTAGGATGAAAAGAGAAATGCTCAAAATTCCGAATTATGTCAACAGGGGCATGTAGGAATAGGAAAGTTGACCTGGTTGAAATGGGCATCGACGCGGGTGCTGGAAGAACGGTTTGAAGCGAAACTCGGTGTAGCGTTTACTCGAGTAAACGTTTGTTTGAAACGCAAAGACACGGGAGGCGGGTTGGGTTTCGTGTAAGTTTCATTAAAGCGTTTGTGTCACGAATTTCGGGTGGCCCGGTGCGATGGACTCAGTCAAGACTCGGGGTATAGCACTGCAAACTTTTATCAAACAAAAAGAAAGGAAACCATGAATTTCTGAACATTTTTTTAACAATGAAGGCTGTGTATTGTGTGTAGTTCTGCTTTTTGTGTGCGTAGCCATATAGTTTTTCGGACGATGAACTGCTGGACATTGTGATGTGTTCAGTGTAGTGTTTTGGGATGTGTTTCCGTAAGTGCGTGGTGATGACCAGTGAGTGAACACAAGTGTGAACACAAGGCAAGCAAAAGGAAGTGTGAAGTCACTGACCAAGGTTATGGCAAGCGATAGATGGTGGCAAGAAGCAGTTTTTTGAGAAAAAACTCTTGGAAAGGGGGGGCGTATGTCCTGAGTAAGAGCCCCTCGGAGGCAAAAAGATGACGACGAAGTCCTCAAGACATTCGAAGCGGCACGAGCGCGTGCATGGAATATTACACAGAGCTCGAGGCACGCGAACCGAGCCATGAAGGAGGACGAAGAGCAATGAGCTGGCATTGTCTTCGTGGGCTCGGCGAAGGAAGGTCGCATCGCCAGCAGACGCACTGGCGACGGCAGCGACGGGCGTTCGGGTCTGCGGCCGGTGACGCGGGAGTCCCGAGGTGAGGCCGGCAAGATCGACGACGTTCGAGCAAGGCACCTCGGCGATGCAGTGGCCGCGCCCCGCAAGTACGGATGTTCCCGGCGCAAGACCCCTTCCGAAGCAAGCCACCGAAGGCAGTCCCCGGAGGGCCACGTCAGCGGTGGAACGCCATGCCAGGCGAAGGACCCGACGACGACGTTCGGCCTAACGGGTCTAGCAGGCAAGCCTCGGTGAACGACGACTTCTGTTGACAGGCGACGGCCAACTCGTCACACAAGATAGTCGAAAGCGGATCGCGAAGGAGATCGACGCTGACTGGACTTATGCACAACGAGGTCGAAAGAATCAAGTAAGAGCGGCGCAACGAAGTAGCGATCGGGATGATAGACTTGTGAACCTATGTTAGCGGGAGAGGACCGTGAGAAAGATTTACTGCTTAGATTGAAGAGATTTTTCAAATTTGCTTATTGTTACTTGTCCTTTTTGTATACTTGTATATTTTTGGGGTGCCGTGGCTTTGTGTGATAAATGTGGTTTGTCTCTATGCGAGTCTTGACTGAGTCTATCGCACCGGGATACACGAAATTCGTGGCAGTTTGGCAAGACTTCGTAGTCGTTGTTTCTTCAGAGTCGAGACACGGGCGCTGGACCGGAGCAGGCGCACGCTTCGCCTTGACTACCACGGATGAAGCGAGAGAGAAGTGACACGTTCAGAGGTGTTGCGAGCGGGCGGAGCGGCCGACAGCTGCGGGCGCTACGGCAAGCAGGCTGCGGGTGAGGGAGAGAGTGACGTCAGCGCGCACCTGCGAGGGAAGCGTGCAAGGGGAGCGTGACGTCTACGCAAAGCTGTGGCGTGACCTACTTGGCAATGCTCCAACACCTACGGCGAGGGGAACGCATTGCGGCACATTCGTACGGACGCCCGTAACGTACGGCGTTACACACACGAGTCAAAGATCTGCTTCGCATATAAAACCTCTCGCCTCTTGCAAAGCATACCAATGTGTATTAATATTACTTTCTTAACCCCTCCTCACATACCCTTTCAAGTAACTGTACATCCTCTTCGAGGATGTGCAGTTACACGAAATTTGCAAGCATTACCATATGGTTAAACCATCTACTTTATTTACATGTAACTGCACATCCTCTTTTAGATTGTGCAGTTACATGAAATTTGGGAGCATTACCATATGGATAAACAATCTACTTTGTTTACACGCATAATGATCGCACCCCTGAATCCTGTCATCAAAATCGGATACTTTTTTTCTTCCCGGGTAAGGATAAGGATTGTGCCCTGTGCCGACCATTACGGTGATGGCGGTTAATGCTGCTATGAGATGGCATGTTCATCGTTATGCGAAACGGCCAGTGCACTAATCAGCACAGTGGCACCTTGTGTTGTACTGTCTTGCCATGAACGCGGTGTGCAAGTTACACATCTGCTGGTGAAGGCTACTGAGTACGCGCTCGTGCATGGCACAGTCCAGCGTCGTTTCTCTAACGGCAATGTTGGATACGTTGTACCTCAGAAAAAGTTGCCAAGAATTCACGGAGAAGCATGGAAACAGGTGCAGACATATCATCAATGCTCTTGCTTGTGCAACCTTTGCATTGTCGCACTAAAGTGCAATACTCAAAGACAAAGCGCTTTGCAGAAGAATTTACAGAAAAAGGTACCCCCATACCCAAAAGTTTTCGGAACGCGAAACTTTCGAGAAAGCAATATTCCCGCTTTGTGGGAGGACACAGCCTTCAAATAGATGTTCCAGCCTGTAGTATTTCTTGCGACCTACGCAGCTACCTGCTAATTTAGAAGCGCCGTGCACTAACAGAGCAGAAATTCGCACTTGCAGAGGAGCCCACGTTCTGTAAACTTTTGTGGGCGGGTGTAGACTCCTTGCTAATGAAAAACTCTGCATACTTATTGAAAACTCTTTTTTGGGGTTTGGAGGAGCTGTGGAGTGACATCTTTCGCGGGAGGTCCGCGGGGACGATACCGCAGCTCGTTCCCGTGGGCCCTCGTGGTGAGCCATACGTCAGTGACACCGCCTTCGCGGTGTATGTGCTACGTTGTTTTGTGTGTGTTATATCCTCTGTGTGTTGCATTGGCATTATATTGGATCATTTATGTTACTAGTTATTTATTAGATTCCGCTGGCGAGCTTGCCGTTTTGTAAAAGCTGTTTCATTCATATATGTCCACGTTTTTACGTCGCACGATGGCGCAGCTGTCCGTGTGATCCGAGAACAGCTCTTCAGATCCAACAAACTACAGCACAAGAGGCTTGGAACATTCGCTTCAGTAAAAACCACGTGTTACACTTTACAAGCAGATTACAAGAAGTGAAACACTTACTGGAAAGTGTTTGCTCCTCGAGCAGACGCTTCTTCAGCTCCTTAGTTTCTTTCTCCAGGTACTCAACCTTCTGCAAGAGATCCCCGATTTCTGAAGAGGAAGCATCCTGCACAAAGCAAACAAACATTCGGATCTGGGATGTAGCTTCGTCAAATGCTATATATGTACTGTAGACTGGATAATTCAAACTCGAGGGGCCTTCAGGATTTTGTCTGAATGATCAGAAGACATACGAACTAGTCTTGTGATGTTTATTGTTTCTCAGTGCCGCAGCAACATCATGGGCAGCTCTGCATGATTTCCAGCAAAGTTTTTAGACTTCAGCGATCATACCGGTACTCATTATTACACAATGCAGGCACATGTGTGTAATGAAGAGAGGAAATGTTGTGTCCCGTGAGAGTTGGTAGACCCTTCCCATTCTCAGGACGCTTTTCTGCATGACATGAGGGTACGGCGGCAAAAGTGACTTTAAGAAGCGTTCAGCATGCGATAGACTATTTCATTTTTTAGCGTTAGCTACACTTGCCTAGCCGCAGCCGATTTCGCGTGGAGCATCATGAGCCGTGCTGTGCATGCGCGAGGATCAGTGATGTCACACAGCTGGGTCACGGAGCTGGCATCTCACGTGCTATCCGATACCGCCGCGCGCGGCTCGCCGCTGCTGGTCTGTGCGTTCGGGCGGAGTGGCATCGTAAGCGCGGAAGACATGCTGGCGCCGGTGTGGGCGCAGACTCCACCACCGCCGCTGGTCTGCGCCGAATTCGAGAGGAGTGACGTCATAGACAAAGTGGCCCCGGCGTGCACGCAGCTATTCGCCTTCGCTGTGCAGTCGCCGTCTGACATTGCGCTGGGGCCGCTTGATAGTGCCTCTGACTGGCGTTTGCAGGCGGGTAACGCTATGGAGAAGGACAGTGCAAATGCTGCTCGACAGCTGTGATAGGAATTTAGAATATTTGAAGTACGCGGCCGATAGCGCGTATGTGCCGTCTGATCGCGAGAAGAAGAGGACGATGAGCATCGCTCGCGCGGGAGCGGTCGGCGGAAGGCTAGCCTGAGCTGCATGGGCGGGACCCGCGTTCCCGACCAAGTGTACGGCCACTGACTGAAGACTTGTGCCTGGATCTTGTGTACCACGGGCGTCAACGGGTTCCGGTGCGGTCAAGCCGTATCCTGGGCCACTACCGTGCTGGGCGACGTTCCAGACCAACCGGCGCTGGGCCTTCGTTCCGACGCACGCCTGGATCGTCGGTGACAGCATCGCTGCGCGGTCGACGTGCCGTGAGTGTGTGAGTGTGCCGTCGCCGCGCCGATAGACGCTACTCACTAAGCGTATAGACCGGAGTGTACGTGTGTTATGTGTATGTGCTTGTTCAACGTGCTCGTCAGTCCCGTCCCGCGTCCACATTAAAGCCTCGACGTTTCTGTGAGACCTTCTTTGTGTGCAAGAGGCCTGAGCCCACTAACAACATCACAATTTTGGCGAGCCTGCCAGGATACTCAAGCACACAAGAGGGAATGATGGAGTTTGAGAGGCTATACGCCATAGGCAAGGACCTCGGAATGACGGGAGCGGAGCTCAAGCGCTGGGTCGACGCGGAAATCGCGAGGGAACGGGACCAGCGTGCCCAAAATCGCGAGGACGCGAAAGCGCAGGCCGAGCAAGACCGCCTGAGGTTGGAGGCCGAAGAACGCGTGCTCAAGCTCAAGATTGAGCTCCAGGAAAAGACTGGCAGTACGCAAGGCGCGGCGACGGATGCCAGTGCGGGACAGGCGCTTGCTAGGGCAGCACCCGACATCTTCAGCCCCCACAAATTGATTCCGCCGTTCAACGAGGAATGGGATGACCTAGACGCCTACTTGAAGCGTTTCGAGCGAGTTGCGACAAGCCAAGACTAGCCCCGCACGAAATGGGCACTCTCCCTCAGCCTGTGTCTGACCGGAGAGGCCTTGACGGTCATAGGGCGACTCTACTCTAACGCAGCCACAGATTACGACCAGCTGAAGGCTACCTTGCTCCAGCGTTTTCGGTACACCGCTGAAGACCCTCAAAGAGGCCACGGTGGAGCATTCCGGCAAGGCGGAAATACCGAAGACGTCTAGGTCAACCGACCGGTGCTTCCTCTACGACAAGGCGGGTCATCGAGCTTCGGAGTGCTGGTCCCGGAGTAAAGGAACACCTGCGGACCGCGGATGGTCTCGTAGAAGCGGTCCAGCAGGAGGACCCTCAAGACAAGAGACAGGACAAGCTTCGTGTATGATGGCACCATCGCCGCCCGAAAATCCGACAGACGAAGGGGATGGGTACGTCGTACTGCAAAGCGGCGAAACGATTCCCATAGTCAATACGACATTAATGCCACCAGCCCCCGGATGCGACGTCGCAAAGCTGCCAGTGCGTAGGGGCTTCCTTGAATCGCAACCGGTATCGGTCCTACGAGACACTGGTTGCAACACGGTAGTTGTGCGGCATTCGTTGATACCTCGGGAGAAAATGACAGGCACAACAAGCCCGGTGTTCCTGTTGAATCGCACGATCCATTATCTACCGGAAGCCATGGTATTTCTCGACACGCCATTCTTTACAGGCCTTGCGCGGGTTAAATGCATGCGGGACCCCTTGTATGACGTGGTGCTGGGGAACATTGAAGGAGCCCGGCCACCTAATGACCCGGTCAGTTTGTGGTCGCCAGACAGAACTCGGAGCGATACGAGTCCCCCTTCCATGCGGGGGCCACCTACTTCGCAATTAGGGCGGCCAGACATAAGGGACAAAGGGACGAACGAGGTTGGAAACGTAGCCTCAAGCCAGACACAGAAGCTGGCCGTGTGCGGGGCCGGGTTCATCGCTGCTGCAAAGGGTACGGAGACACTGTCACTGCCATCGTTGCCAGGGCTGCAACCCACAATCACAGGGGTATACCAATGCAAATTAAAGGACTTGCAGAAGAACGACGGATCTCTCAGGCGCTGCTTCGAAAAGGTCGGCAAGATGCGGATATCGGGTGGCAGCGAAAATGAATATTACTTGCAAGATGGCATTACAAGACGACACGAGGGGAAATATTCGACCAGTTGGTGGTGCCCAAGGACCTTAGAAAGAACGTAATGAGGATAGCTCATGAAAGGAGCCACGCTTGTCATCAGGGAGTGAAGCAAACGCTAAGTCGAGTCGTCACTGAGTTTTACTGGCCCGGAATGCAGTCGGAGACCAGACGATTTGCCAGGTTGTGTTGCACGTGCCTAGGAGCAAAGAGTCCCACGCCACCTAGTCGGACGTGCTCCATCAGACCAAGACCTCAGACTTGCGCGAACTGTTTGTATCATCAATTATGCCTCGCCGAGAAGTCTCGGAGAAGTGCTTCTGCAAGGACACGAAGAACTTGGAGTCATGGCGTGATCCTCGACGAATAACGTGCAGGGACTTTGTGCTACGTGGATCTACGTCGCTTACGTCGTGTGGTGCTACGTCGCCTTTGTGCTCCTCCTCGACTTCTTGAAATTGGGGGGAAATGTGATAGGAATTTAGAATATTTGAAGTACGCGGCCGATTGCGCGTATGTGCCGTCTGATCGCGAGAAGAAGAGGACGATGAGCATCGCTCGCGCGGGAGCGGTCGGCGGAAGGCTAGCCTGAGCTGCATGGGCGGGACCCGCATTCCCGACCAAGTGTACGGCCACTGACTGAAGACTTGTGCCTGGGTCTTGTGTACCACGCGCGTCAACGGGTTCCGGTGCGGTCAAGCCGTATCCTGGGCCACTACCGTGCTGGGCGACGTTCCAGACCAACCGGCGCCGGGCCTTCGTTCCGACGCACGCCTGGATCGTCGGTGACAGTATCGCCGCGCGGTCGACGTGCCGTGAGTGTGTGTGTGTGCCGTCGCCGCGCCGATAGACGCTACTCACTAAGCGTATAGACCGGAGTGTGTGTTATGTGTATGTGCTTGTTCAACGTGCTCGTCAGTCCCGTCCCGCGTCCACATTAAAGCCTCGACGTTTCTGTGAGACCTTCTTTGTGTGCAAGAGGCCTGAGCCCACTAACAACATCACAACAGCGCAGAACAGCCGAAAAGCTTATCTCATCGGATCCCAAAGTAGTTGCCTGGTAATTAGCTGTTCAGTGTACGAAGAATGAACAGAAGAAGGCTAATAATCCTAGAGAATCTGGAAAGCTAAGAATAATCAGCTGAACCTTTGCTAACGCTACGTATATCCTGGCATAGCCGAGCTAAGCCACTGCAATTTTTTTAACAGCGGAGCTGTTTAAGCTAGGAGAAGCCCCATTAGTCGCAAACAGAAATTATTACAGTGAACAAACACATGCTCTCCTCTTCCTCCTCTTCATCTTCTGCTGCGCCCCCAGAACACGTGCGCCAATTTGTCTGGCATGGAATGACTGAGAGAACAAGTACAGAGGAAGAGAGAGAAAAAAAGGGATAGAAAGGAAAAGAGAAATTGCAGGACTTGGAAAAAAAATCCGGCAGATCCCACATACTGTGGGAATCGATGCAATGTGAAGCAGCCAGCAAAGAGCCGCATACATCACCTTGTTTGTCTTTGAGGCGAATGAAGTCATTCATGTCATAACATCTAGTTCACTGTATATTGCATGTTTGTCATGCATTCATGCATGCATAATCTTCAACATAATGAAACGTATATTCTGGTATATGCAATGCATGACCTGTCGTTTATGTTTGCCACGGACTCATGTCATTCCATACCAATTTTGGTGTATATCCAGTTAACAAAATGGTCGGAAGCACACCAAGACAGTGTCATGTAAATCATGCTATACATGACATGCATGTTATGATTTTCATGTTAGGACCTGCCATTTGTGTTCATCATAGTATCATCGCGCAATACCAATGTTGGTATATGTCAAGCTAGCGAAACGGCCGCGAGCAGCCCATGAGCGTGGCATGTAAATCACGCCCTACACGACATGCATGTCATGATTGTCATGTTACCACTTGTCATTTATGCTTGTCACACAGTCACGTCACGCAATACCAATTTTGGTGTATATCAAGCTAGTGAAACAGCCGCAAGCGCACATGAGCATGGCATGTAAATCATGTCCTACATGACATGCATGTCATTATTTTCATGTTACCACCTGTGATTTATGTTCTTCATACAGTCACGTCACACAATACCAAATCTGATAAATGTCAAGATAGCAAAATGGCCACAAGCCCATCACGAGAGGGGCATGTATATCATAGCGTACATGAGATGCATATCATGATTTTCATGTTACCACCTGTCATTTATGTTCACCATACAAAAATGCTTCATCGTACCAATTTTGGTTCTATCCATATAATTAAACGGCTGCGAGCACCCCAAGACCATGTCATGTAAATCATGCTGTACATGACATGATTGTTATGATTTGCATGATAGGACCCGTCACATGGTTTGTCATACAATCTTGTCACGCCATACCAATTTTGGTATATATATATATATATATTTTGGTATAATAACGAAGCAGCTGCAAGAGCACCAAGACCATGGCTAAACTCATGCTGTTCATACATGCATGTCATGATTTTCATGTTACGACCTATCATTTATGTTCATCATACAGTCACGTTGGACCATACCAATTTTGGTACACGTCCCATTAAGGAAACGGCCAGGAGAGCACAAAGTCACAGAAGTTCGCTAAGAAATGCTTCGCATCTAAAAGTCTTTGCCGAGGCGGGATTTCAACCTACTTACCCACGACCTGAAGGTGAACATCTTAGCCACTCGGCCATTCAGGCACGCTAGTATAACCTAGTGATGCTACCGAAGACTTCTGATTTGGAGCAATTTTTGGAGCGGCGATATTTTCATTTTGGAGCACTTTGGAGCAGCAAAACTTTCCATTATGGAGCACTTTGGAGCAGGTAATTTTGCATCTGGCAGCACCCTGGAGCAGGTAATTTCACATTCTGGAGTACACTGGAGAAACAAGATGCATTTACATTCAGACATCCAAATAATTATTGTAGGGCTGTTATGAAGGGCTAGATATATGTCGCGATTCGTTGCAAATCTCACGGAGAAAAAAAATTAGGACAGCTACGCACTAGTGGTACGAAGACTGAGGAAACGGCGGAGCTGGTGGTGTTCCCCTCCTCCTCACCCACACTTCCCACTCTTCCCTCCTCCTCACCCTCGCATCGCTCCTCACCCTCACTTTCCTTTCCAACTTCCTTGCCATACTGTACTATACAAGGCTGTTTCACCCTTTCCCCTCCTCCACACCCTATGCTTCACCCTTTCCCCTCCTCCACACCCTCACACGTTTATCTCTCTGTTTGTTTCTATCTTTCTCTCTCTCTATTTCTCTTTCTGTGTTTCCTTCTCTGTTTTTCTTTTTCTCGTTCTTTTGCATATAGCAACGTAATCATATGGTTCCCATGAATGCTTGTTCTGTTAGTGTGCCTGGATAGCCGAGTGGTTACGACGCTAGTCTTCAGACATTGGGACCCGCATTCGAGTCCCCCCTCGCCAACAAATCTTACTTTGTTTTATTTATCAAGATGTACTTTTGGGCTAGTTGGTTCATATTCGCAGCATGTTTTATTCACTTATTCTCCTCCTCCTCTCCACTTTTCATCTTTTCCTTCCTCCAACGCGTTGCTAGGCAACACATGGTGACGTCAACGGTCTGCAATGAAAGACGCAGTTTCTGCGGATGCCGCCGGACCTAGCTCACGCTGAGCCTTGCAACAGTGGGCCTTCTGATGCCAGGGCCGTCAGCAACAAGGCCGCTACTGACAGCTTCGCGCAATAAAGGAGTACTGACACAATTTTGAGACATCGCAAAAGGGGCATTTTTTGTTTCCTTGGTATGCAGTGTTAACGCTCTCCACATGCCGGTGTCAGACAACGCATATAAAACATTTTACTTTGATTTTAATGTTTTGGTCGCTAAGCACCCACAAGCCAACCCCATCACAACGGACATTATCTCAACGAGCCAATGCAGTTTTAGTGAGTTTGCGACCTCTGCGTCCTGCACGCATTCTAAATCGTAGAAATCACTGTTGGCCTGCTGGACGACAAATCACTTGTTGCTTACGTGCACCACGAGCAGAGGACAGACCTGCCGCTAGAATGTCATGAGTTGCTGTTTCCCTGTGGCGTCACGCTGTGAGACACGTCACTGAGAAGCCGCCCCATCGATATCGAAACAGGAAGTGTTTTTTAATGATAGTGGTATTAAAAGTATATGTGATGCATTCCCAAGCTCCACAAGGCTCCTTTTAGGGTTCCCGACACCAGTGTTATTATTTAGAGCAACAATCCGAAAATATTTAAAATTCGTGTCAGTACTCCTTTAAGACGAAATAGCGGCTGCCCCGATAGAAGACAAGCCTTTATTATTGAGATCACATTGTTAAAAAAAAGCAAGCAAAATATTCATATATGGACCCTCCCGCTCAAGGTGTTGAAAGGCACGGTATTTTTTTTTAACAGCAAGCACGATAGATACATACTTGGACATGCTGGTGGAAGTAACTATGAAAAATATCTTCTCGATGGAGATTCACGGAGAAAGTATTTGCGAAGTGTTGGCGAGTTCCCACAGTTCGCGTTAATTAAATTAATATCTGGGGTTTAACGTCCCAAAACCACGGTATGATTATGAGAGACGCCGTAGTGGAGGGCTCCGGAAATTTCGACCACCTGGGGTTCTTTAACGTGCACCTAAATCTAAGTACACGGGCCTCAAACATTTTCGCCTCCATCGAAAATGCAGCCGCCGCGGCCGGGATTCGATCCCGCGACCTTCGGGTCAGCAGTCGAGCGCCATAACCACTAGACCACCGTGGCGGGGAGCAGTTCGCGTTGCTCTTCTATGGACGCAAAATTCCGTTTTGTTCTATATATGCAATGCTAGGTTTCCCCGATTTTGTTCCAAAATGTCCAGACAAGAAGTCCAATAAACGGCAGGAAGGGGAAAATGGAAGCTTGCAATGAAAAAATTCGTAAACAGGGGGTGGATGCTTGAGCTGACGTTTCGACAAGTGGACTGGTCTTCTTCGAGGCTGGAACCGATTTTGTTCCAGCCTTGAACAAGACAAGTCCACTTGTCGAAACATCGGCTTGAGCACCCACCTCCTGTTTACGGTTTTTCATCAGACAAGAAGTGACAGACATCTTAGCAGCACACGTGTATATAGTTATTACTAAACACTGCCTTAGTTAGATGCCGTGCGCCACTGTTTGTCGCATACAAAAATGGTCAAAGGCACACACAGCACCCCGCACACGCGATAAAACAACGCAAACAAAGCGAACACAGCACGCCGTCGCCATGCTGGCCACGACGAGCGCCTTACTCGCCGGAGCGACCGTGCAGCACGCAGGACGTCTTCTGCATCGTTCGTCACACTGCCGCTAACTATTCATCACGTTTGAATACAATAAGACGCACAGAAAGCACCGCACACACGCGATACAGCACGTTATATAACGGCTGTGGCATGACGCACAAAAACAAACACACCACGCCGTCGCCTCACTGACTGCTTTGACGAGTGCCGCGGGTGCCCCCCTAACACTGGTGGCGCCGCCCCGCGGTCAAAGTTGGCGACACACAAAGCTCTCCCATATAGTGAGGGGGAAGTTTCGTGACCAGTAAAAAGTATTAAGGGACTCTGCTATGACTAAGCGACAACGTCATGTGATGTCATCATGTGACATCACATTATGAGACATAACGACAACTCTTAGCAACCGTGACATCATGATGACATCATCACATGACGTTTTTTGCATCACTCCTGTTGACGCCAATGCTGACGACGCTGACAGTCACTTATCGCGTTTAAGGTTTAAGGCTGTTGCCTTAAGGGGGGAAGCGGGTCTTTGAGACCGAAAATCAGAAAAAAAATCGAATTTTTGAAAATGTTTTATTTGGATTCTGCCGCTACTGATGCATAACCTCGCCAATTTTCATTCGTCTTAGATCAGTATTTTAGCCGTGACAGCATTTTATGTGCCATCAGCGAGCTAAATTTTTAGCGATGAACGCGTAAAAAACGGGCTTATTCAGCGCTGCGCTGTTGCCGTTCTACGTTCCCTACGGCAGCCATCTTGGTCGCATTCGAAAGAGCCGCGCTTTTTCTTGAATACCCCGCCGCCCTTGTTTCCGTCCACTCAGAATTCATGTAGAAAATCCGCGCCAAAAAAAGGTCCCTCCGCGTGAGCCTATTGGCACAGTGAGCCCACGTGACTAAATAACGCCTTCCGATTCGTCGGGCCTCTCGCGCTGTCTGCTACAGTGCACGCAAAGCGGCAAGTGATGTCGCCGTAGTATAACTGTGTTGTTCTCGTCGATTTTCGTCCGTAAAGTTCCAACCCGCGCAAGCTGGCAAGAAACTGGAGCAGGCGTTTTTATCATCCTCAACAAAGACTGCACATTGCGGCGGCTTACTGGCACGGCGCCAAGCGAGCTAGACGAAGTGTGCCGCAGCCGCCGGGAGTGAATTAGGCCTACGCTCTCGGCCGCGTTTTGGAACTTTGATCGTGGCGAAGCCACATCGAAAGTTGCGCAGCGCTCATAAATTCGAAAAAAAAAAAAAAAGCGAGATCACGGCTCGGGTGCATCAGAAGCGCATCCAGCGGAGGACGGCGTGGCGGGGGAACGCGATTCATCGGTCGAAATGCCGACTTCACCTGTGTCGGCGGCCGCCTCGACGACGTCGGTGATAGGCAGCGTGGTAGAAGGATCGACACGACGTTCTTGACTATAGCGCCGATCGTGCGCAACAGCAGAAAAAGACTGAAGATAAGATCTCCGGCTTATCGGCAACTTCCGCTAGCGAGCGCAAGCTGCGGACGCTCGCAACAGCGTGCGAGGGCTCTGACCCGTCGGCGGCTAACTACGGCATCGTCGACTTCTCCGCAATCAACATACTGCTTGAAAGGACATGCACTGGGGCCGTTTCGATTGGAAAATGTGATAAACTACTCTCCTGGTGTCTTCTAAGGCATTTATTTGCAAAGTAAAGCATTTTTACTTGTGTAGCGCTCCTTGAAGATACAGAGCTTTGTTTTTTGCTTTTTTCTCAGTTTCAATTTTTTGGCCCCCTTTCATTTTTTAGCGAGCGTTTCTCAGCTTTGGTGCACTTGATTTTGATCATTTTTGTATTACTGAAAAGCTGGATGTTTAGTGAGTGCAACAAAGTGTCATATGTTACTATAGAAAAGCGTAAGTTTTTACAAGAGAGAAAATAACAAAATATATTTTCTCGGTAATCGAATGGCGAACTTTGAAGCTTCATAACTTTTGTTGTAGGAAAGCTAGAACCATAAAATTTGCTTTTTGAACTCTGATAACTGTAGAATGCAATGACATTTAATTCAGCAGGATCCGAGTAGCCAATATATCAAAAAGGTGATTAAACGAAATTTTAATGAATGATTAATTTAAAAAATTGTCATAAGGGCTACATAAAAACTGAGTTCATATTTGATATTTACACATGTAAATACAAGATCACCTAAGTTTTCATCATCCTAACTTAAATAAAAAGATGCTTCATGTCAAAATGCCTCTTCCCCCCTTAAAAACAATGCTTTGAGTCTTTTCTGATTTTCTCAGTTTCATTTTTTCAGCCAGTGTGCAATCTTCTGATCACGTTTTCTCAGCTTCCACAAGTCCAATTTTAATCATTCTTCTTTTGTTTAGAACCTAAGTGTTTGGTAAGTGCCGTACTACTACCAAGTAATGCAAGATAATGTTATTTATTAAAACAAATGTCACTTTTGATCAAAGTAATCGAGCTGGTACTGCAAACATGAACTTCAAATGCCTACAACTTTTGTTCTAGACAAGCTAGAATGACGAAACTTGTTGTTTGGCACTCCTTGGTTACAGTAGGTTATAATGACATGGAGTTTAGCAAAAACTATGCAGTACATTTTTTTGGAAAGATGACAAAAGATTTTTACCAAAATGTCTCTGTTAAGGAAGAATGGTATAACATACATTAAAACAAGCTGTGTATTTAAGATCAGCATACAAAACTACATAAACCTTGAAATTTTCATCATTCTAACTCAAATTTTGAAAAATATTTTTCAAAGGCCCACATATCCCCTTAATACAGTAATGTGATTGGCTGAAAACGTTATGGAGCAGGCTTTTGGACCAACCAAAAGCCTGTTCTGGAGCAGGGAAAAAGGCTTTTGGAGCAGTTAAGGCTCATTGCCGAGTGAAAAAATTGAATTTGTGAGAACTAAAATGGCTAAATAAGGCGTAACTAAGCAGCGTTCCATAACATTCTATGCATGTACAGCTGAGACCACTTAGAATGTAACAGCTTACAGCACAGGACTGGCTATGATGTGGCCTCTTCTTACTCACGTTTATCCTCCCATAGAACTTCATCGATACGCATAATGCTTTTTGATGCGATAGCGTTAAAGAGCTCATGTCGCAGACATTCCGATGGCGGTGTCGTTGGTTGTGAGCGAAAAATCAGTGCTGTCCATGAACGAAAATTTGAGATAGATGGAAATGAAGAAATAATAAAAGAAAAATGTTTTATTCAAGCGGGAATCGAACCCAGTACTCTCGCATAACAAGCAGGTGTTCTACCTCAGAGCCACACCCGTGGTCAAAATTGCTTCGAAAGAAAAACACTATATGCATGTTATGTACAGCAGACTCTCAGTAAACAGAAATCTCTTAAACGGGATGGCTGCTAAATGGCACAACTGCCTCTGATATTATTGGTGTCGTACTTGGATTCTGCACCCCTGTTCATCTCTCAGTAAGCAGAACTACTGTTAAATGAAACACATTTTCCCGGTCCCTTCAGGTTCTGTTTAATGAGAGTCTACAGTAGTGCGAGGAGTGTCATTAACGCATGTAATATTGTGTGACAGAAGCGTACAATCACACCAGGCATCAAAACATGGGAATTGCACAACGAGTGATTGGTTTAGAGGCCCACAAATTACATAGCACACAGGCATAATTAATTATCATTATCAACAACGCTTGCAGATGCACGTGTTGCCTTACGGATTCGTAGTGGGTACATCGCCAACTCGCAAAAGGAAGTACATATTGAAATTTGGAAAATCAGCGTGAACTAGACGGAGACACAAGACAAGAAGGACACAGTATGAGCGTAGTCTAAATGAAGTTTAGTGAAACAAAAATGAAAGAAATCGCTAAGTGTGAGTAGCTAGCAACCAAGCAAACAAACAGAAGGTTCAGATATGCAATCATCACCCAACATTTTGATGAAGAACCCTTCTGCAAGCTATGAAGCGTGGAAACTTGGGCAAGTTGGTAGGTCATAATTGAATATACGAACAGCGCAACTGACAAGGACAAAGGAAGGTAACAACACACAGCGCTGACTTAGTCAGTGCTGTGTTGTTAGCACTGTGTGTTTTTACCTTCCCTTGTCCTTGTCAGTTGCGCTGTTCGTATATTCAATTATGAGCTTCTGCAAGTTCACGAGCCCTTTCCTCTTTATGCTTCAGCGAAATGACCTGCAATGAGCTGAAAAATGCGACGTCGGCATTCCTTTTAAGGCATTTTTGTGCTGGTCAAGGCGTTCATTAATGCATTTACCAGACTGGACTATGTACGCCTTTTTGTAGGAGAGGGGAATCCTATATACAACCCCAACGGCACAGGAAACGGCGGGATTGCAATGCTTCACTGATCAACCAACAACCACCATTCCTCTAGCCTTCTCAATTGCAGCACAAGCTTTTCCTACTTGTAGGTTTGAGGAAAAAAGAACATTGACATTCAGGCTTTTTGCTATTTTCTTAATCCAATGACACAGTCGATGTACATAATTACACTTCGTGAGCAGTCTCTGACACGCCAACACAAGCACATGCGCAGGATACCCAGCGATTCATAGACGAACAACCTGATGCTGAAAACTATCAAGATATTTATGTATGCAGGACTTCTTGAGGGCAGACTGTAACGGGTTCATAGCAATAGTGTTCTTAATAATCTTAGAATGGCCAGACGAGTAGCTCAGGAGCGATTTCTTGGAACGTTGTGAGAGGGACCAGCAAACGTGGTCACGTTGTAGAAAAGTGTTTGTTTCTACAACGTGACCACGTTTCGAAGCAGAAAGTGAAACTGACCGACGTTTCAGGATGGTTTCCATTGTCATTGCTCTCATAGTCAAAGTCAGATGAAAAGGCAGCATCCTCAGACTTGCCGCAGCTTGTTAAATAGATAAAATCAGCCGTCAACACACCGGAATGCCGATACCTGCAATCTTCCGAATCGGCGCGCACCCCATACGGCGGCAGCCATGCTTGCCTTTTACTTATGCGATCGCGCAACTTCGGAGTGCGTCAAAGAATCAAGGCCACGGCGGAAAAAAAAAAACACACATAAAGCAGAAAACTATACTTCTGCTTCACAACGGATGGTGCAGTGTAACCGTGAATGGCACGGAATGTCTTGAAAGCGGTAATCGAAACAATCTATAGTGGGCTTAGACATGCATTTCTTTTTCGCCATCGATAGCCGGCTATCGATGGTTTGAATTGCCGCTTTAGAGACATTCCGCGTTGTTGATGGACACACTGCGCCATCCATCATGAAGAACTATATTTTTCTACATGCAGTTAGTTTTTCTTTCCTGCTTGGCCTTGATTTTTTAATGCACTTCGAAGCTGCGCAATCATATTGGCGGCACTGCCTTTGGGCAAGGCCTTTGTCTCGGCGTAACGGGTGAGGTAGACAGTTGCTACGACGATCCACTTGTTGCCGGAAGTCGACGTCAGGAACGGCCCCAGTAGGTCCATCCCGATTTGCTGGAACGGCCGGTGAGGTGGTTCGATTGGCTGCAGACCAATGGCCTCACCGAGCGTCTAAATAAGACCATTGCCGACATGCTGGCCATGTACGTCGACGTTGAGCACAAGACGTGGGACGCCGTCCTTCCGTACGTGACCTTCGCTTACAACACGGCCGTCCAAGAAACGACGCAGATGACGCCGTACAAGTTGGTCTACGGAAGAAGCCCGGCGACGACACTCGACGCCATGCTACCCAACATCACCGACGAAGAAAATCTCGACGCCGCCGCTTACTTACAGCGCGCCGAAGAAGCACGACAGCTCGCCCGCCTACGGATCAAGAACCAGCAGACGACTGACAGCCGCCGCTACAACCTTCGACGACGCCACATGGAATACCAACCCGGTGACCGTGTATGGGTATGGACGCCAATACGCCGACGGGGACTCAGTGAGAAGCTTCTTCGAAGATACTTCGGACCGTACAGGGTACTTCGACGCCTCGGCGCACTCGACTACGAGGTTGTCCCTGATGGCATCACGAACTTTCAGCGGCGCCGTGCACAACCTGAAGTCGTCCATGTCGTGCGCCTCAAACCATATTACGCACGTTAGCGAATGTGAGGACTGTCATTTTGCTTTATTATTGTGCTTTCTTTCTTGTGCTTATTGTTTATTGTACTTTGTTGCTTTAGTCTTGTTATTTATTGTTGCATGCATTGGCCTGTTCTGTTTTAAGCATCGGGACTATGCTTTTTCAGAGGGGGGCATTGCCACGTGCGTTTCTTTATCATTTTTGCTGTATTCGGTTTTCGGCCACAAAGGCTGTCAGCAACGCTCAGCGCGAACCGCGCCTCATTGTTCGAGAACCTTCGCGATCATTGTAGATCGTTTTGTTAAGATTGCGCGCAAGACGCGCACACTCGAGCTTATTCTAGAATTTGCATGACAGCCAGCGATAACGCTGGAATATTCGACGGCACATGTTTAAATGCCGACGCGCTTCACCGCTTGTCAGTTGATAGACGGTCGACGATCTGTTTGCTGCTATCAGTGTATTGCTGTAGTTTGACTTTCAGTTCCTCGGCCACAAGTTCGGCCAAATAAAGTTTCATCTCGGACGTGCTGACTGTTGTCTTCGTCGACGTCACGACCACGTGACAATATAAGTAAAAAGCAAGCATGGCCGCCACCGGATGTGGCGTGCGCGAACTTAGAAAGATTGCAGATATTGGCATTTCAGTGTGTATGCGTCTGATTTTATCGATTTAGCGAACAGCAGCGAGTCTGAGGATGCAGACTTTTCATCGGACTTTGACTGTGAGAGCAACGACGATGGAAACCATCCCGAAACATCAGTCAGCTTCACTTTCTGCTTCAAGCCATCTCAGTTCGCATTTCACCACCAGCCTGCCAGAATGGAAACTTATAGACACTGTAACAAATGCAAGTGTGACTAGAAAACCAAGCAGAAAACAAGACATGCGACATTACGCTATGCTTTACATTGAGAAACTGCTTTGCCACATGACATGCCCAATTGTAGTACTTTCAATAAGATTTTGGTCAGGGCAGTCCTGTTAAATAAAAAAAGTGAATTTTTCAGAAATGTTGTCGTTTAGACGGCAGTACATTTTGTATATCCCATAGATAGAAGCACGCCTTTACAAAACATGTTCAATTTTGTCCCGTAATCTTGAATTTGGCCATTTATATCACTTGCATAACTGTCTCGTTAATGAAACTTGTATGAAAGAAAAGTTAATTCATTCAGCTTTTCGTTTATGTACTGCAAAAAATAAAAGATGCATTAGTTCTTTCAGAAAAGAAAACAATATAGTGGAACCTACAAAAGACACCTATTTTCCCCGCAGTACGGAAGGAGTTACAGGGATACTGAACAAAATTTTTGCCACCGAGATCTTCAACCAAACTGAAAGATTGGGTGTTGAAATCGGTAGAGAAAACCTTCATTTCAGGAAGAAATTTGGAGAACGTAATGGGTTTAAAAAGTTTTTTTCCAAACAGTCTCATGTTAGCAACCCCTGTGAACTAGAGGAGGTAACATTTGGCTACGTCTAATGCCCCCGGAAACAGGCGTGCCAGCCTTGCCAGGTGTCGCCCACATCTGCAAACTTGTTCTGCTCCCACTACAATTCCTAAACCAGTATGAACCACACTGGCAGCAAACAATGCTCCCGGGTGGCATAAGCCCCCTAAAGGGTGGGGCACGTCTCAGCGCCTTTGTGGAAAGGGGAGAGTGGAATGGTTTCAGCCAAAGCCTCCCAATCTTTGGGTTACTTGCGACGAAACTTAAAGGGGCCCTCCAACACTATTCAACCCCCCATTTTTTACTTGCGGGTTGCGTAGACTGATGGCTGGGGATAACTTTAGCATAGGTCTAAGCACCAATATCAAGTGATTTAGTATTTTAATCACGCGTTGAAGTCGCTACATCGCTGCTGACCGCATCAGCGCATAGTGGCGCTTGCCAAAACTATTGCGGGCGGAAATGATGACGATGAGCGCCAGCCTATGATTGGATAAATGTAACGTTAGAAGTGATCGTGGCGTAGCATCGGAGTTGAGATTACTATTGTGTTTCGTTTTTCTTTTCTGTGCTTTTTCAATGAACTCCAAATAGCTGCCGTCGCAACAAAAAATATCACTACAACCACAAAGTAGTACGACAGAGGCGCTATCTGCCATTTCGCCTCTGGTTTCTTTTTGCGTGCGCCGGTCGGATGTCCATATGAAACGCTTGTCCCTGTTCCTTCTTTTTGTGTCTGTACGTTTGCGAGCTGCCTCTTTTCGCATGTGCGGTAGGCGTGTGATTGTTGTCGCTACATCGCTTCTGACCGCATCAGCGCATAGTGGCGCTTGCCAAAACTATTGCGGGCGGAAATGACGACGATGAGCGCTAGCCTATGATTGGATAAATGTAACGTTCTAAGTGATCGTGGCGTAGCATCAAAGTTGAAAGGGGAGAGTGGAATGGTTTCAGCCAAAGCCTCCCAATCTTTGGGTTACTTGCGACGAAACTTAAAGGGGGCCCTCCAACACTATTCAACCCCCCATTTTTTACTTGCGGGTTGCGTAGACTGATGGCTGGGGATAACTTTAGCATAGGTCTAAGCACCAATATCAAGTGATTTAGTATTTTAATCACGCGTTGAAGTCGCTACATCGCTGCTGACCGCATCAGCGCATAGTGGCGCTTGCCAAAACTATTGCGGGCGGAAATGACGACGATGAGCGCCAGCCTATGATTGGATAAATGTAACGTTAGAAGTGATCGTGGCGTAGCATCGGAGTTGAGATTACTATTGTGTTTCGTTTTTCTTTTCTGTGCTTTTTCAATGAACTCCAAATAGCTGCCGTCGCAACAAAAAATATCACTACAACCACAAAGTAGTACGACAGAGGCGCTATCTGCCATTTCGCCTCTGGTTTCTTTTTGCGTGCGCCGGTCGGATGTCCATATGAAACGCTTGTCCCTGTTCCTTCTTTTTGCGTCTGTACGTTTGCGAGCTGCCTCTTTTCGCATGTGCGGTAGGCTCATGATTGTTGTCGCTACATCGCTGCTGACCGCATCAGCGCATAGTGGCGCTTGCCAAAACTATTGCGGGCGGAAATGACGACGATGAGCGCCAGCCTATGATTGGATAAATGTAACGTTCTAAGTGATCGTGGCGTAGCATCAAAGTTGAGATTACTATTGTGTTTCGTTTTTCTTTTCTGTGCTTTTTCAAAGACCTCCAAATAGCCGCCGTCGCAACAAAAAATATCACTACAAACACAAAGTGCGACAGAGGCGCTGGCTGCCATTTCACCTCTGGTTTCTTTTTGCCTGCGCCGGTCGGATGTCCATATGAAACGCTTGTCCGTCTTCCTTCTTTTTGCGTCTGTACGTTTGCGAGCTGCCTCTTTCCGCATGTGCGGTAGGCTCATGATTGTTGTTGAAACGGTGCAAGTAATCCTGCACAGTCGGGCTGCTCACCGAACAACTCGCGTAGGGGCGACCATGTTTAACCCCCCATGCTGCTCCACAGATTCCCTTCTCAGAATGAGAGGAGGGAATGACATGGCATGTCGTTGTAAGGAACAGCAGACAAAGCCTTGCCAGCCACGTTTCGAAGCAGTAGCGCCCGCTCAAGTTCTGACAAGTCAGGTGTCAGGAACCACATTTGTTACTATGACAGCGATGTCAACAATACGTCGAAAGGAGAAGCAACAATGGTGTGCCAACTTCCCCTACGTAAGAGCTTTCAGCCCATTTCATTGGAGCGCCATCCGACGTCACAGCAGAGAGTGAAATGTGGTCACGTGACCCTGCGAAAATTGAGTTGAGGGTTGGCATTTTTTTTCTTGTATTTTGAATTGTCTAAATTGAATAACTTCGTACTGCGTGCCGCTATCGCTGCCAATCTTGCTGCACTAGTTCGTCTGTGCTTCAGTCTACGCAATCCACGAGTAAAGAATGGGGGGTTGAAGAGTGTTAGAGGGCCCCTTTAAGAAGTGCTCCTTCGATTGTTCGCAAATTAGCACACCTTACCCTCGTTCACCCTCAACTCGAGTATGCTTCCCCTATTTGGTCCCCCCACCAGAAATACCTTACTGACATGTTGGAACGAATTCAGAAAAGGGCAAGCCGCTTCATTTCTAACGATTACAGCTATAAGTCTAGCGTCGCACAAATCAAACTTAACCTTTCATTGCAATCTTTGAGTACTCGACGTGACACTGCCTTGCTGACACTGTTTCACAAGTTCATTCATTCATCTCGAACAACACTAGCATGCTTGAAAAGACCCTACTCCATGTCACACAGGCTTCATAATCAGTTTAGTTATACCCGCATTTACGGATCAACACGTGCATTCAACTGCTCTGCGCTTCCGCGTGCAGTCCGATGTTGGAATTCCCTGCCGGATAGCTTCGCATGTCTGACAAACAGTGATGCATTTCATGATTCATTGACCAGTTATCTGGCCAACGAAGTGTAAAAATGTCTGCCATAATCGTAGCGTGCTCTCTGCATCGTAACCTTTTTGCAATTTCTTATTGTATAGCACCGTAGTGTCGCTTTTCTTTTTCTTTTTTTTAACACGAAAGTGTTTTATGCCGTGGTCCACCACTGCTCCACTGACGCATTTCCGTCACGGATATGATGTTGTAAAATATAAAGAGTAGCAGTGGGCAAAGAAAAAAACCAGAAGAAGTTCCGTCACCGGGAATCGAACTTAAGATCCCTCGCTCCGCAGCGCGAAACTATTCGGCCACGGACGGCACGTTCTTCGCAATGCTATAACGGCGAGCTATTTATATACACCATTTGCCGGTGGCTGTACCCAGAGATCTGTGTTACAGCGTGTTTTCGTTATCACTAGCGAGATGGCGCGAAGGGCTCAAAGATCACGCTTGAAAGGTCATCGCCGTTGCGACGAGCATCCGTGTCTACAGGGCGTGGTCGCTTGTGCGTGCACTTATCTCGTGATCGCGGTGGTTTGTACGTCTCGCGTTGAGAGCACGAAGGTCACTTGGCTCACTGCAGCGGCCGCTTTTGCGAAAGGAGCACGATGCTCACGCAGAAATAAGTTACAAATGTGACAGTTAGTTTGCTCTCATCCTGTGTATGTTCATTCCATGCGTCCTTTCTGCTTGAGCAGCGCGTTGCAAGTTTCGAGCTGCTTGCCGTTCTTTGCGTGACATTACAATTTGTTGCTGTAGCATTCATTCTTTCGCCCTTGGGGCGAAAGAATGCGCAACAAACGCTCAACTATGTCTGTGAAGACACGTTTCACTTTCGTGTTATACCGATTCCTATGACAGAGGGACCAGCCATGTTTTTTTCTATTTAACCCTAGTACTGTAAGATTACAATTGTGCTTGACTAGATGAATGTTTCCTTATTGTATGTTTCATATTTGCTAGTGTTGTTGTTTTTTTATTTTTTTGTTACCATTGCTGATGAACTAATTAATTATTTTGTACTGCTCTTCTTATGTGATGTGCTACATGACCGCTGTTCATGAACTTCGTGTTATGTCACGGGCTTTGAGCTATGAAGTTTGTGTTATGTTGTGTAATGCTACGGAAGTCCACTTTTTTGTACTGCCCCCCTTACACAATGCCTGAACGGAGGCCTCTAAGGTGTTTTTAAATAAATAAATAAATAAATAAAAAAGAAGACGTAGAGAAAGGGAAGTAGCAGGAGAGGAAAACATGCACCCTGCACCCACCACGGGGACAACTGACGTCACAGCCGTCGATGTGCTGCCCAGCGCACTGACACTCCTTCAAAGGTATAGCCGGCTCTTAAAAAATTGCGAAATAAACTTTGCTTATTGTCTTCAGAGTGGAATCTCAATGTTTTCATATTTTTTTTTCTCTTTTTAGTTGAGCATCACTTCAAACAACACCAGACGGTTGAAGTTATCTGGAGCCCTCTATTAAAGGGACACTAAAGAGAAACAATGAATTGATTTAGATTGATAAAGTGTGCTCGGAGAACTCTTGCGTAGTTTATTTCACCACCGTAGGTTTATTATTAGAGGAGAAAACCAAGTTCAAAGTTTCATTTTTAAATTTCACACCGAACTTTGTAATTCGTGACGTAAAAGGTTTCAAAGAGCATTTAACGTATTTTGGCGCCACTGGCTCGACGAAATTTCCACAAACTCGTTATGTCAAGTCTCTGGCCCCCTCAGAAGACAATGTACTTCGATTTAACCGATTAGGAACTACGTAGGCCCAAGCAGGCGCTGTCAAAAATATGTGACGTCAAGGCAAATGGTGCGGGAATTCCAAGGTGGCGTCGCCACCTGTATTTTCTTTTTGCGCGTTTTCTTGCTTATTAAGTTAAGCGTCTTCTCGCAGCAAGCGTGGTGTTCTTGGTATCATGGAAGACTACTTTACTAATGCGAGAAAAATCGTTTTGCTCTTTAGTGTCCCTTTAAGGTGCCTCCCATAGCCTGAGATGCTTAGGAACATTCAGCCCCAGAAGCCGCCTATGAAATTAATCCCATTGCCTACCTCGTCACTGCGCTTTCTCTTCTGCCCCGCATCCCGATCCAACTGTCCCTTTTCAGCAGGCTGCGTCATCCCTTCAGTCGTTTCATTATCGGGAGTGGCAGTCTCGTGCATCTCCGCATCAGGTTCAAGCACAATGACTTCATGCATCGTGGGCTGTGCTTCTTGCGATATTCTGTTCAACTCTGAAAAACATGGAAAGAAAGCAGTCACTAAGTGCCTTATACCCGTATCACACTGGCGTTTGGAAGGCCTTCCAACCGACAGTCTACCGACTCAGAGGTCAAGCACAAGCTGCCACACAGGACGTTTCGAAGGCCGTCGAGTCAACAGAGCACTGGTGATGCACAACTATCGGTAAATCGACTATTGATAGCACCATCTTTATAGTACTAGCGCTATTACTGCCACGCATGTTTATCGCTTTGTTTTGATGTCTTCGGGTTTCACCCACAAAGACTGTTAGTAACGCTTGACGCAGACCACGATGTAATGTTTGAGACGCTTCACGATTCTTTGAGATCATTCTGTTAAGGTTACGTGCCGGATGCGAATAGTCAAGTTTATTCGAGATCTTGCGCAAGCACCAGCAATAACACTGGAAGGTTCAATGACTGACGTACAAAAGACAACGCGTTCCACCATTGATCAGATTACTCGACGGCCAACGACTGTTCTCGCCACTATCAGTGCACAGCGTGTATCGCTTGTATCTTGAGTTTTGATTTTCTGGGCACAGTTCGCCCAAATAAAGAGCTCCATATTTCCCAGTCTTGCCCATTCATCATTCTTCACCGTCAGAACCACATGACAATACTATCGATAGTGTGAATAATGATCCTGTTGCTAACCGGCCATATTGCCAAAATATTTGCGATAGCCTACTATCAGCTTCGCTTAATTTATGGGCAATATTTGGTGAGAGAAATAAATTATTTCTGCAGTGAAAATGGAGGAATATGTCCATCAATAAATTCATATCCAAAAGCAACCAGTTACACCTTACAATTACCAACTTAGTTCTCAATATTTTTTTTTTATTTTGAAGACATAACATGCAATATAAATTTGAAGCTGCACAGCTGCACCACACGTAGCGACTTCCTTTCCGCTAAGGCTGAGCAGTTTTAATTTATGTTCGTGTGTCACTCTGGTGAAGAACACAAGCATGTCAACTTTCTTGCCCTTCAGTCTGCTCCTCCAGCTCCACTATGTACCACGCGTGCAGGGAACCAAGTTTATTCTGAAATGAGTTCACGCTGTTGATTTTATGCTATTGATAGTACCATCGAATTTACTATCGAGAGCGCTATCGATAGTATTTACCATTGATAGTTCGATAGTCACTCAGCTATCGATAGTATCGATAGTACTGCATCACTACAGAGCGCCCCACAACTCTATCAAACCCGATAGCCACTGAGCAACGGAAGTGGAAACATTGCGAGCGTGCCCTCTGGTTCACAGTGTGCTCGTACTCATTATTCGAAAAAAACATCTAACTGGTATGCTACAGTAGACTCTCGTTAAATGGAACCTGAAGGGACCAGGAAAATGTATCCCATTTAACAGGAGTTTCGTTTACTGAGAGATGAACAGGGGTGCAGAATCCAAGTGTGAAACCAATTATATTAGATGCCGTTGCTCCGTTTAAGCATCAGTTCTGTTTAAGAGATTTCCATTTACTGAGAGTTTGCTGCATTTTAGAACTACGAATTATTTGATGAAGCACTTTTGTGACTCGAAATGTGCAAACTGCACGTACTCTCACCAACAGCAATGTGCTTGTCTCCATTGTCTTGCCGTGCCTCGCTCGCCACAATTTCGCTCCTTGACAATTTGAAAACTAAATAGGTATGCATAACTGCGTATGAATAATTTATTTGAAATGTTTAAACAAAAACTACAGACGTATTTTTGCTTTTAAGTGAACTGATATTTAACTTTCGGTAACATGACAACAAAAATAAAGATCTGCAGTGCCACACAGTTCTCGCAAGAAATGCCTGAACCACTCAACGGGCGTTTAGAAGTGCCGTGTAGCAGCGCTACAACTCCATCAAGCCAATAGAGTTGTGGCATTTCGATGTCTATTGACAGGAGTACCTGTGTGACACAAGTATTAGCCTCAGCTACTTCAAGGAAATCGGGATTAAGCTGGTACTTACCACGACGTGTGGGCAGATCAAGCAGTGGTGGCCGGGCACCATGCCAGCTGACCGAGAAGATTTCTTGGCGGCCAAACATGTTTCTGTCTGGATTAATGAGGAAAGAAAGCAACAACCACACACGGATTAAACTCTGGTAAGGAAATCATTGGAGTGAACTTTTTCAAGGGACCGACAACCAATTTTCGTGCTACAGTCGGACCCTTCAAAAACGAAATCACCGGGGAAGCGATTATTCATTCTCGTGAGAATCCCGTTGCCGTGAAAATGGGAAAATACGCGCACTAATTACTTCACACAACCAAAATTGGGCTGTATTTCCATTTGAGAATTGCAGACAGCTGCAAGGGCTGCAATGTCCGCCTTTTTTCTGCCTTTCGCAGCTCTGGCGATGATGATCCTAGATTTCTCATGAAGTGCCTAAAATTTGCCCGTATTATAGGAGGAGGCATCTTTCTGAAAGCCGGAACAACAATGCACATAAGCAAAGCGCAGGAGATCTCAGTATGCATACGGAGAGACGTGAAACAGCAAGCAATTAGGCAGTCTACAGAATGTCTGTTGGCATGACATGACTCTCCTCGGTGTTAGTACCATCTTAAAACATTGTGTGCCGACGTCATGTGCTGATGAGGAGAGCACTTTTTTGCTAACAGAGGCATTAACAAAAAAATGTTCTCAGAGAGAAAAAAAAAACGCCAGGCCTGCGCTGAAAACGCAGCACAGTCACAGCGAAAGCTGGAAGAGCGGCGTTTCTAGAGCCCGTTGTAAGCTCTCTTGGGGCTACAATACAAGTACACTAGAAAGGTACCCACTACACCATCAATCACAATTTTTCTGAAGTTGGGAAGCACCTACTAAGCGAGGCACCAGCTACACGTCTGTTAGGCATTATGTGCACTTTGTTGAAGCGACGACTGATGACAATGAAGAATTATGACTCAGCCCTTTGTAATGAATTGGAAGCTTTAAACGGCCCACCAGTTATGTAATTTGCATTGGGTGACGCCCGGTCGCTATTTCCCTCTCCCGTCATGCTGTATAACATACGTTGACGTGGGAGAGACACGGGGGGGGGGGGGGCGAAGAACTTTACTGAGACCCCGAGGAAATGGCTCATGGGCTTATGGGCTTCCTTGGCATCCAATACAAGTGCACTTGCGAGGAACCCACTACGCTCTAAATCATTGTAATTTTACTGAGACCCCGAGGAAATGCATCATGCGCTTATGGGCTTCCTTGGCAACCAATACAAGTGCACTTGCGAGGAACCCACTACGCTATAAATTATTGTAATTTTTGAGAAGTAGGGCAGCAGGCACTGTGCCATTTTTCGTCATTCTACGGAGAGCCGTGGTACCTGCTAAACGCATGTAAGGCATTATGCGCACTTTGTTGATGCTGTGCCTGATGACGATGAAGAATTATGACAGAGTCCTTTGTAATGGGTTGGCAGCAATCAACAACCTAATCGTTGCGCGATTCGCATTGTGTGACGCCTGGTTACAGAATTCGCGTTGTGCGACGCTTGGTGCTTATTTTACTCTTCTACCATGCTATATTGCGTATGCTAATGTGGTTCCTTCCCGACATGAAGCCTGTATAGGACCTTTTTGCAAAGCAGTTACAAGCACCGGCATGGCTCAGAGGTTGAATACTGGGCTCCCACGCAGAGGGCCCAGGTTCGAACATCGTTCCATCCTGGAATTTTTTTCTTATTTGGTTTTTTTTCTTATTTCGAGCGATACTGGTTACGGACACCGGCGGCGGCGGCGGACAACTACGGCGCCAAAAACGGCCGGTGAAATGATCTCATAACAGCTGTCGCTGTAAAAAGTCACAGTTTCGCCGCAAGGGCGAAGCAATGAATGCTATAGCAAGAGAAGTGACCCGTGATGGACGCGCTGCTACGCTGCATAAACATCTGCCCAACGGCAGCAACTATACTCGCGGACAACTTTTCTTGGCAATAAAGCGAACGTTACAGAGCCACAATGCACGTATCCTACCGCTAATGAATGTAGTCCCACAATTGCGTCCGTATTTTCGCGTGAGATATGTAAAATGCTCCTTCATTTTCTACATGTAGCTTTTTGTGACGGAACGCGCAGCGCACACAAACGAGATATCTGCATTTCTTTTACTTTACACGTTGTCACTTTGCATTTTTGCGTGTGTGAGAAAGTCGTGCTTTTTACCCGTACGTTAGACGCTAAGCAGCGTTTGCGTCGAAATGCAACGCTAGCCATCACTTTCCATGGCGTTACGAGACGCGCACCAAACAGGACTACTTCGCGTAGCAGTACATGTGCAGACGCTCCGCCCCCGTATCTTTCCCTTCATTGCCAAGAAAAGTTGTCCGCGAGTATACCACGCGAGCAGACAGCGGAAGGGCAAGGTTCTCCCTGCACAAATATTACAGGAAGCGAGTGAGCTGGCTGACGACTTTTAAATGCGCCCGCTGCGCTCCTCACGCCATCTCGCTGGTAATGAAGAAACACTTTTAAGCGCCTGCCACCTCTGAGTCCTGCCAGCGGTAAAGGGTGTGTATATAACGCTCGTCGTTAGCTACCTGAAGCATAGAGTTTCTTACTATAATACCTAGAGTTGAATCTGGCGCTAGTGTCTATGCGGGCTCCTTGAGCGGCGCTTCAACCACCATGAGAATGATGGGAAGTACAGGCTTCGGATTTGCTTCGGGTGGATTAGGTTCTTCAGATTCGAGACACTTGTTTGCCGAGTGTAAAACAAAGCGATATGAAGTTATTTCCAATTAAAACTTGCTTCATTCTTTTGTATGTAAAACTTATTGCAAAAAGTTCGCGTGACCGTGAGATGGAACTGAAACCTGGACAAATTCAACCACCAGGGTATGCATTGCTCTGCAATTGTGTTCCAAATTTGGCATCACCAAATAATGAATTTTTTTGCAACACTTCAAAACACACACGCTTGTTTTTCCCTCGAAAGTACGCATTATCTATTTATGGAAATAACAGTACTGTATTGAGCAAGAAACACTTAACGTATCGTCTACTGTGATGCCAGGTGCGTCTGTCCAAGTGGCCTGCCCCCAACGCATCTCTCGTTTTTTGTGAAGACAAGTCAGAGGAGCGTGACGGTGCATCTACTTAGCTTCGCTGTCACGTTGCAGCCGATTGGAACGAGTTTTGGCAAGACACGCTTATATAAAAACGTGAACTCCATGCAATTTCCTGCACTTGCATGGGATGCTACATCTATGCGCAGCAGTGAATGCAAGACACTTTCCTAAAACTGTCATATACAACCTGTAAAGCTGCAACGTTGCAGCAAATCAAGAGATCTAGCGGTCTTCAGCCTCTCTGAATAACAAAGGCGCTCCTTGAGTGCTGTGAAATGCACCCCACTATCAACGCCTCGCGAAGAATGAAACTGAAACTGTAGAAAAAGATCCATAAACAGTTCGCTAGCTAACGCTGTCCAATCCGAAGCCTGTACTTCCCATCATTCCCATGGTGGTTGAACGATCGCAGCGCCAGTTTCCTCTTTAGGTTATTGTATGAAACTCTATGACCTGAAGGATCTGCTCTTTGTGGCGTACTGGTTAGTGCCAAGCGCTGCGGAGCGAGAGGTTGCGGGTTCGATTCTGCGCTTCGGAAGTATTTTTTCTGAATTATTTTTCTTTGGGACTTTTATATATATATATATATACATACTTACACATATACGGTGCACGACGGCTGCGACGGGGACGGCAAAAACCAGCCGAGACTGTCCATATAATTGCTATCGCAATAAAAGTCTTGTTGCTATCATCATCATCCGACCGAATGTAAACAGCAATGGTCGCACCGATGCTTGTTGGCGGAAACGTATGTGCCCGACCTGTCGAATGAGTGGTGCTGCAATTTTCGAACTTCTGTGTTCCCAAATAGCTCATGGATTGAAAAAAATGTTGCGGATCACTACCTGAAACTTTCGTTATTGCGAGAGTGCCTTCTAAGATCTCTTTGCTGTCGAGAGGGGGCAAATGCATTGAACTCTATGGATGTTTGCTGGGGACACCAGATTTCTTTGTTGCCGTGAGAATTTCGTTCTTGAGGGCTTTCAGTATTGAGGGGTTCAGCTGTCCCTGTTTTCTTTAGAGCAACGAAAACCTTACCGGTCAGAGTGTCTAATCACCTAATGGACAACCTACTGAAACCAAGAGACAATGAAGCCGGGGAAAGTACAGGGGCATTATTTGTAGTATTTTAATGTAACGTAGTAAACAAATTAAAGTGGACGAAAAGACAACTTACCACGGGTAGGGACCGAACCTACAGACTTTGGATAACACATCCCGTTACCTGAAGGATGTAGTGGACGGGAGGACTACTGCTGCTGTAGCTCAATTGGTAGAGCATCAGACGCATTATCCGAAGACCGTAGGTTCGGTCTGTAGCAGCAGCAAGTTGTCTCTTCGTCTACTTTATCTTCTTCACATATATATCATAATTACTACATTACATTTAAATACTACAAATAGTGCCCCTGTGCTTTCCTTGGCTTCATTGTTTGTTGGTTCTATTAGGTTGTACATAACAAAGAAAACGAGCCCATAATCAATTGCCCTTGTTTCGTTCAATCACTGAACGGTAACACTGAAAACACCATGGAACCATTATAATCGGAATTTTTCAGTCTGCCGTGACCGTGAAGTCCTACACACAACACACGCCACAAATAGTGGGAGGTGAGCGCGACAGTGGTTCAAGTTTGTGTGCTGCACTTTGCTGCGCATGCGTACACTCCGTATGCGCACGCCGTGACTCGACATGTTCCAACAGTTGCCGTGAAGGCAGTGCCACTCCTTAGCGTCGACTCCTTTGACTCATAAGGAGAATAGATCGGTGATAGACAATAACATACATACTCTAATCTTGAGCACTAATTATGGTGTGCATAAAAGCATCAGACTATGTTCAGCAAACGAAATGACTCCATAATGCCACTCAAAGCTCTTTCGCTAGGCTGTGCGACATACGGGTTTTTGTGACTGTTAAATGCAATTTAAAAATATAATACTCAAAACCACAAAAAGGATGCTTGAATCTGTCACTATAACTCATGGTCTTTTCATTTCCACCAGGATCTAGTCACACACTCTAATCAGTTGTTGGTTCCTTAATGAGGCATTAACGAGAAAATTAATTTCACATGAATGAGTAAATTACACATTCCACGATACTAAAAGAATCACTCTTGCCCCGTGAAGATGTTCAGTAAATTAAGACAGATTTACCAGTGCAAAAAGATGAAACACTTGAGAAGGAACACACACACACAGCCATCTTGCCCGTCGGCAACTTTACTTATCACCGGCTTCGTCGATTTGTCCTCTGCACTATGAAACACCGCCTCGGCCCTGCGGTGATGCAGTTTTGGCTGCGCATTTACCGCGCAGCAAACAGTGCTGGGCAGTATCAAAGATACTTGTATCTCAGATACTCTTTGGGTACCTTGTATCTGTATCGCAATAAGTCTCGCAAGATGTGTATCAGTATCTGTATTTCGAATGCATATGGGTATTTTAAGATACAAGATACTGCTATCATAACAGAACCGTGCAAAGCAATAATCGCTGGCTGAAGTCCGCTCCTCAAGTTTGTACTGTTGCCACTAAGCCACCTGAATGAAACTAAGAGCAGTGACATAATTTTATGTTTCCACCAGAGCTCTCCAGTAAGGGCAGGAAATGAGGTCTGCGCATGCCTGTTGTTAGAGTAGAGTAAAGTGGCAGAGCTTGCATGGTCTTGACAAAAACAAGTGCGCGGATGTCCACACCCAGCCCATGTACCTTTTGTTTTCTCGATTTTTCTGTATAGTTGTGTCAGTGCCGTAACACTTGCTCTTTGCCACAGTCCCGCGCCATGTACTCCAATGCGCACAAGCGACTATCGCACAAATTCTGATGCCGCTATAGTGTCGTCATTGAAGATTCTCTCGCGTGGTGCTTAGTTACGAAATCTGAAGCATGGAAGAGTAGGGCTGCTTTGCATCTCGTGGCCTTCGCATATCAGCAATTTGCATAATCAGGTGAATGTAAGTTTGACCTACATGCGACAACATTAACATATGTAAATAAGATTCTAATGACTACAGCACCAACAGTACTGATGCTAGATCTAATAGAACAAATATTCACCTAAGATATCGTGGTGTACCATATTTTTTTCTTCCTGCTATCCTTATTCAAAGAATTTTTGAAATCATAATTCAATTGTCAGCACAAGTGCTTTCTTAGTTGTCTTTTTGCATCCCATACATTGCCTAGGTCTCCGTACTGTGTTTTTCCGGTCTGGTCCCTGCAATATGTATTTTGTAACGTGTTACCAAAATGATCTTTCTGCTTTTATTCTTACCTTTAACTGTCTACGTTATTTCTACTACTGTTTACACATTTACAAGTTGGCAAGGCAATTTTAAAAACAAATATATAATTATGCGGGCGTGCCTTGAGTACATAGTACAAAACGTTCTGCTTATACCACTTAGTAAAATAGCCAAACTGAGTTTGTGACATAATGGAAATTATTAGGAGCCATCTTAAAGATGCTAGGAAGTGGATTCGAGAAACATTGTCCTACTGAATGCCCCGTTTTTTTTTTTTCATGAGCGTGCCAACGAGGCGTTTCAGGCAATTTTCCATACACGCTGAATTTTCTATTGTCTCACCTCAACAGGTATGTTAATGATACTTCATGCTTAATTGTCATAGCTACTAGAGGCACCATCTGTATCAAGCGTCGAAAGCTGGGCGAGTTGGTAAGGTTTCATCTTCTAGCAAACTGCACGGCAGATGGGACACAAAGAAGGAACGAAAGAGACAGACGAGCGCAGAGACCTCTATATATATATATATATATATATATATATATATATATATATATATATATATATATATATATATAGTCGACTTGCGGGAGGTCTTATATCGGTGAAAGCGGCAGGTGCATTAACATGAGATTAAGGGAACACGAGCGTTCACTATCCAAAAGTCCAAGTTTGCATTTGCCAGCGCATTGCAGGGAGTGCTGTTGCGAGCCTGTTTTTCAAGATGCGAATGAAATATCTAGAGATAGTAGATACATAGGGCGAATAATAATAGAGGCTTTTCATATTAAAAGAAAGGAAGAAGGGTGCGTCAGTGAACCCTCTATAAGCCTGTCGGATAAGGAGTACGCATATCTCAGTTCTACATGCTACTGTTGACTTACGTGGCCTTGCACATGCACCTTCTGGAATTTTTTTTTTTTTTTTGGGGGGGGGGGGGTTAGGTGTGGCGTTGCGGTACGCTGATAAACTTTGACTGTGACACGTTGTCTTTTGCTGGACACTATATATAGGTCGACTACGTTTACAACAAAATCAGTTGTGAGTCTGCGCTCGTCTGTCTCTTTCATTCCTTCTTTGTGTCCCGTCTGCCACGCAGTTTGCTAGAAGATGAAACCATCTGTATCGTATTTCTGTACTTACTCAGGGGGAATGTTTGATGCGGAACTGACTTTATATTGTATTAATATTTGTTTTCTCTTTTTAGGCCTTGCATTTTTTTTCACTATTATCACCTTGTAATTGCAGCTATAAGTGGCAATAGCGCGAATAGCGGCGGTGTCCTGTGACGCTTTGTGCAACTACACAATATGTCTGAGACATTTCTGGGCAGCACATGTTCTCTCACAGGAGAAAAATTGTTAAAAGATTGCATGTTGGTGAGTGTATCAGCAAAGAATGCCTTATGCCAGCCTTACGGACATACAACAAGGGATCTTTTGGTTCAGTTTGACATTCTTAACATATTTATCGTATACCCCAGCAGGCTACTACACAGGTATAAAGCAGGGTTTAAAAAAAAATAGGACACCTTATGCAGCCTTGCCTCGTTAAGGTTATTTGAATCTCATTACTGACACAGTCACAAAACACATTGAATTTTACCAGCTACCCACACCTACTATGGTTGGCATATGCCCCACTACCAGTTACGATTGATATTAAACCAGCTAATCGATGCACGTATTAGTTTTCCGGAAATCAATAACTTGGGAATACAAAAATTTCAAGCACAAAGAAATCAATAACGACTCTTACTCGCATCCTCCTACTGCAGTTTATATTTCATTCTATTTTTCTGTGGTAGAATGACTGAATTTATATGTACGGGGTATATATACAGGGGTATTTTTGTATGTAACTGCACATTTGTTGGCTTGTATATATAGATATATATGTAAATGTACAATTTTATTCTTTTTCTTGGAGCAAATGGTAATGCTCCGTGTTCTTTTTTCTGACGCTGGTTTAAATGAACAACGACGTTACTGTACGTATGCACAGAACTGCATTTGTATTATATGCCTCGCTAGCTGTGCGATAGTGGAAACTTCGTCAAGCGGATTGTCACATTTATTCCCACTCCCTGCATCATTATTTTTTGTACTGACGACAAATAAACATTATTATTATTATAAGTAGAATATGAAAAGCCACTGCAGCTTTATGTCCTCTACGCATACGCGATGTATCACAAAAATGTTGTTGTCACCACCATAGGCGGAGAGTTTTCATTTTACCGGAGGGGGCGGGGGCCCGACTTGCTCTTCCACAGTTCTCTCTCACTCTACCTATATATATATATATATATATATATATATATATATTTATATATATATATATATGACCCACTATCTCTCTCTCTCTATATATATTATATATAGAGAGAGAGAAAGAGAGAGGAGAAGGCCTACTTCCAAATTAAAGAATTTAATGTAACTTTAGTCTCTTAGGTGCCCGCAATATCATGATGAAGATCTGTAAGTGGAAGACCCTAGATTTATTTTTCAATTTACACAAAGACATCGATCCACCCCGTAACTCCTGGCTCGAAGCGAAAAAGGTCGCGTAGGCGACCTTTTTCGTTGGCTGCGTCGCGTAAAATCGATTCACGCAATGCGTGGGGTTAGGCTTTACTTTGTTAAAACATGCGCCACACAGGAGACAGTAGGCTAGCGCTATCACGGGAAGCTTTAATTATATGCCAGTGAGTTCAATTCAATATGGCCGAAAGTAATTCTGAGATGGTAGCAAATACCATTTGCTACCACTACACCTTGTGCGAAGCTGCGGTTATGAATCTGGACGAGTAATGGAGTTGCTCATTGGTGACCGAACTTTTAGTAAAACCCTTTACTGATAAATCAAAACTGCGTACAATCTTTTCTCGGCACTTTTATAAGCAGGCATGTCGAAGGGTACCAATATGTAGGCAACCAAGAAATTACCCGTTTTTTTATTGGCGAGTACGTTTGCGCAAAAGCATTCACTGACTGACTGTGTCGGGATTGCTTTGTATTCTCAGTATCATTTTTGTGTTCTCAAAACCATTCACTACGGGGTTCAAGACAATCAGAGCGCAGCTCTTTGGCGTCCGTTCCTGCGTTGAGCGGCATCGCAGTTGGCGTCGGCGGCGTAACCGATAGCGCGAACGAGGACGAAAGAGAGCGAACGCGGAGTCTGTCGATATCACGAGATACTGGCCTCTAAACTCGCTTTCTTCCTCTGTCGCGCGCGCTGGCCCCTCGATCGGAGCTCGTGCGCATGCAGGGCTGGCACGTGCACTGCGGCTGGCTTCGCTTGTCGCAACGGGGCTGTGGGCGTTTCACTTGGTTCGCGACAGCTGCAATGCACAGAGTATATAGTGTGCGTAGCACTCGAGCGCTGGCAGTTTCTGTGGCAATATGTAACGAATGTTACATTGCTACAACTTCGGATAGTCAAAACTTCAAACACAGCTGGCGTTGTCCGAACACGAGGCTGCGCTCAGCGAATTAGGCAGTATCGTAATCGCCGATGAATTCTTTAATTTGTCATAGCTTAAGTCGTCACTTCAGTTGTTCATCAGCACAACATATTCTGCACGTAAAAATCCGTTTGAGGGGCACTTTTTCATTGAACGTTTGACTTGTCACTGGCCCATGTGCCGAACTTTAAATGGCTCAAATGAAAAAGAAGCGGGCGTAAGCAGCCTCCTGTGAAATAGCTGCCAGACAGGACGACCTGGGGACCTAAGCAAATCTCTTAAAGAATACCCTGGGCTGGCGGCAGGGGGGGGGGGCTCTGCCCCCCCATGAGGCAGTCCAGGGGGGGCCCAAGCCCCCCAGCCCCCCCGTACTCTCCGCCTATGGTCACCACCAATGTTGTTGCTGTTATGCACCTGTCCTCTTATCTGGTATTTGCACCGTCATTCAAAGGCGTCTTATTGAAGTTCCCATGAATAGATGGGTACCCGCTAGGTGGTTGCCAAGCTAAGCAGCAACTTCCATCAATTACAAGAATGACAAGCAAGAACTGCTGCCAGCAAAGTTTATAAAGAGCTGTCCTGTAAAGTTAAAACAACCCAATGAGTTGTTTCAAAAGGAAACTAATGTACTTTAAGCAGGGTGTCGGAACAAAATGTTTTTCGTTTCGGTTTTGGTTTCGTTCAGCCGCAAAAAGTTTCGTTCTGTTCCGAAACGAAAAAAAAAAACGTTCCGTAACGTTTTTTTTTAATGCAAAAATTTGAACTTAAAAGTACTCATAAAAACATGGGATTTTTGATATAGTTACTTGCCCTCCTCTTAATTAAGACAGTGGGAGAGGTAAAACATGTTCTTTCTACGTTCTTCAGAGGAGTGGAAGAAACTCTACAACGAATTCCTACCAACTAGCACAAACCAGTACTATACCCTTCAAAGTCATAATATTTATTTTCTCAAAAGTCAATTACGACTTTTTTTAGCGGGCTCAATGCTTTGTGTCAAGGGAGTGAGCACGATCTCAAAAGCAGCACGTCAGTGAGTGCACTCTCTGTGCGAGACCGCTGATCTGAATAAAAAAAATTCGCCACGCCTGAGCACAGTCACAGCGTAAGCTGGAACAACAGCCTTTCTAGAGCCCGTTGTATACTTTCTTGGGGAAAATAACACAAGTACACATGCAAAGTACCCACTATGCCATAAATCATAATTTTTCTCTAGTAGTGAAGCACCCACTATGCCATTTTTCTTCATTCTTCGGAGAATCATAGTACCTGCTACACATCTGTGAGGCACTATGTGCACTTCATGCTGTCGCTAATGACAATGAAGAATTATGGCTGAGCCCTTTGTAACGGGTTGAAAGCATTCAGTGACTGACTCCTTGAGCAATTCGCATTGTGTGATGCCAGGTTGCTATTTTGCTCTTCTGCCACGCTATATAACATATGTTAACACGATTCCTTGGCTGTCATGATGCCTGTGTAGACTATTTTTGCGGAGAAGTTACAAGCAACAGCGTGGCACTGTGGTGGGATACTCGACTGGCACGCACAGGGAGCGTGTTAAAATCCATTCGGATCCTAGAAATTTGTTTCTCATTTCATTTTTTTCTTATTTCACGCGATAGCGGTTACGTACACCGGCGGATGGTGCCAAAATCGGCTGTTCTGATGTCATAACAGCTTTCGCTGTAACAAACTTCGGTGCCGACTATACCCTCTCCACGCTGGCCTGCGTGACAGGCGCGCAAAAGTCCACTTGCGTTAATATAAACATATCTGGTTGCCACTGTTTTCTTTTTTCGCACAATTACAACATATCTTTCCTTTAGAATTCTGCCTGAGGTAGGTGCTAATACTGTACTCTGAGATGTGCATAATCGCTCACCTTGCATGACCTCAGTTCGGGATTGCCAAGTTTTCTCGTGAACCGAAAAACGATTGAAAAAATTTCGGTTTCACTCCGGAACAAAATAATAAATAAAGTTTCGGTTACGTTTCCGTTCCGCTCAAAAATATTGTTATTGCAATAGCAATTATATGGACAGTCTCGGCTGGATTTTACCGTCGCCGCCGTCATGCACCGTATATGTATAAGTATGTATATATATATAAAAGCCCCAAAGAAAAATAATTCAGAAAAATGCTTCCGAAGCACGGAATCGAACCGGGGACCTCTTCCTCCGCAGCGAGTGGCGCTAGCCACTACGCCACGAAACGCAGATCCTCCACGTAGGTAACGGCGAGCGTTATATACACACCCTTTACCGCTGGACGGACTCAGAGACGGCTGCGCTTATAAGCGTTTCTTCATTACCAGCGAGATGGCGTTAGGAGCGCGACAAGCGCATTTAAAAGTCGTCGGCGAGCTTGCTCGCTTCTTCTTATATTTGCGCAGGGAGAACCTTGCCCTTCCGCTGTCTGCTCGCGCGGTTTTCTTGTGCTGAGGGGAAGAGGGATGTTTCACGCTTTCACCGTGATGTCCGCGCTCATGTTACGGAGTGTACGAAAGCCACTCGAGCTCAAGGGACGCCGCTAAACGAACAAACAGAAGATGGGCGCGAACTATCAAGTGTCACAGCTCGACACTTGAAGCACGCTAGTTTCCTTCGCTGCTTCGGCCGCCTTTGCAACAGGAGCGCTGTTCAAACTGAGAGTATCCATTGGCGAGCCTCACTTCATATAGCATTAGTTTCTTGCTATCGCATTCATTGCTTCGCCCTTGCGGCGAAACTGTGACTTTTTTTTTCGTTTTTGGTTTTCGTTCCAACACCCTGACTTTAAGCAAGAAGGACAAAACTTTTCAGATACTAACATACATTTCATTCAAATGAAACAAAATTGCTCAGAGTTCAGAAATTTTCAAGAAGACATTTTCGTGCATAGGCGTTTGCTGCTATATTATATGGATCCATAATAACAAATTTGCAAATGTATCAAAGTATCTTAAAATACAATTGCTAAGTATCGCATCAGATACAATTATTGCGGTAGTATGTTCTATCTGTATCTCAAATACTTATTGCCCGAATATCTTGAATCCGTATCGTGATACAATTTCAATGTATCTTTGCCCAGCCCTGGCAGCAAACACCTCTGAAGTGGGCTTCTCTCCCTAGATAGGTGCGCATGCCGTGTCGACTATGCATTTGCTGGTGATCTGAAACACATGTCGACACGGCATGCACACCTGGCTACGGAGATATTCCGTGCTCGGAGACACGAGTCCAATGTATTGTAACACATTACACTGTATTACAAAGGGGCTTTGTTTCTTTGTTTATCCTCAAGACTATAGCACATACCCACTCTGAGGGATTGGCCAAGACTGTGTATCATAACATTTCGATGATAACTCAGCCATAACTCTTCATCATCGACCTTCAGCCACAGCATCAACAAAGTGTACATAATGCCTTACAGATGTGTAGCGGGTACCTCGCTTCTCCGCAGAATGACGAATGATTGCACAGTAGGTACTTCCCAACCCGCCTCTTGCACAATGCTACGGCGTATGCGCCCTTCTCCTAGCGGCAAGGTCGCGAAACTCCTCTTGCTCTCGGAGGCTTTGTTTCTGGCAATACCGGTTGTCCCATCCCTTACCAGAACGGCAGAGGGCAGCACAGGAAAATGGAAAAAGCGGATTATGATTTATGACGTAGTAGGTATCTCGCAAGTGAACTTGTACACCAAGATAGTTTACAACGGGCTCTAGAAAGGCCGGTCTCTTCGCTTTGACTGTGCTGCGTGTTCCGCACAGGCCTGGCATTTTTCTCATTTCGCACGATATAGTGGTTACGGACACCGGCGGCAGACAACTACGCCACCAAAATCGGCTGTTGTTATCGCATAACAGCTTTCGCCGTAAAAGCAGGCAATCGAGGAAGCTTACCGAAGCGACTGTGATTGGCCGGCGGATGGCCGCAGTAGCAGCACCAGCCGCTTTGAGCCACGGCGCTGGCACCGCCGTGCGCCTCTGTGTAGACACGCGCGAAGCCTTCGCAGTCGCAGACTTCCCGACCGCATCGGCCTCGCGGAACACCGCAGATGTCGACGTTAGTGTACATTCGGCAACGAGTTAACCCACCGGGCGCTCTCAGATACGCGCATTTAACGCGCCCAGGCAGGAGCACGGATCAAAGACGCTGTGCGCGCAACACGCAACGACCCCGCGCGAAATTAAGCGCTGGTAATATGCTTAGCGCGCAAAGTTTCGGGAGCTCACACTTGCCGAGTATGTTGACAACTGTCACCGAATGACAACAAGCACTCTACAAACCAACACAAAGTGCGCGCCAAGCTAGCCAAGCTTCTTGTCGTCCCGCCAAAACTTTCGCGCCCAATGAGGGCGCGAATATCGCGAATGTGGCTCCCCTCGCGGCACAGTCGCAAAGAATACTTTTACGAACGAGATTTACAAAAAAAGTGCAATGCGAAGCGCAAAAGAAAGACCGCATATTTTAAAATTGAGGTATAGAAATGTTGGTAAGTTATTCCGGCTACCAAATTACTGAACTAACGCAAAAAAAAGTTTTTTTTTTTTTTTAAAGAGCGGGAATTTTGAATTGAACATACGCCGACATACGATACAAGAATATCTGGGCTTTAACGTCCCAAAACTAGGATACGATTATGAGGGACGCCGTAGTGGAGGGCTCCATAAATTTCGACCACCTGGGGTTCTTTAACGTGCACCTAGATCCGTACGCTGGCCTCAAACATTTTTGCCACCATTGAAAATGCAGCGGCTGGGATTCGATCCCGCGACCGGTCAGCAGCCGAGCGCCATAACCAGGAGCGTAGGCAGAATGTTTTTTTTTTTTTTTTTTGAGGGAGGGGGGGGGAGGGGAGCACCTCCTAGGTCTGAAGTGGGGGCCAGGCAGGTTAAGTGTAGTCGAGTGTCATTTTGCGCTCAGTCTCCAATGGGAGAAAAAATTTCGGGGAGGGGGGGGGGGGCGGGCCTGGTGTGCCACCCCCTGGCTACGCCACTGGCCATAACCACTACACCAAGGCGGGGCGACATACGATACACAACCACGTGTTGACCGATGGGACGTTGGCAGTGTAGACTGCGCATAGGTCGTTTGTTTTTTTCGTATGCACGAAAGTGGCTCACGGAAATGTAAAGCTAAAGTGTACAACTACGTGTAACCTACTGTGAAAGCTTAGCTCCTTACGTGTTCTGCTGTTTAGCTTGATGGCACTGGCTCGATTCCCGGCCAAGGCGGCCACGTTTTGACGGGTGCAAAATGAAATAACTTCCTGAACTTGAGTTTCTGCCCCGCCCTCCCATTCCGCTGTAGCGTGCTCCATAATGACAATGCACTTTTGGAAGGTGGGACACCAGAATTTAATTGAACTGCATATGAAGCATACTTTCAAAATGCAATTCTGAAACTACTTCAATAAAGGCGCTCTTAGTTTTAGAAGGTTCACATATATAAACTTAAATACAAGTACAATTACCAACGGACCAGCCGTTTCAACTGCAATATTAGTAGGTATACACGCTCCAATATATATCTATATATATATATATATAGATATATATATATATATATATATATAGATGGAACTGGTCCATGCTTGGAAACTGCCTATGGATATGGATCGACCACGCGTCACACTTACCTGTATGACAGGCGTTCTGAACCTCTTGCTGTGCCATTTCAATATGAGCATTGCAGCCCTTGAACAATGATGCTGTCAGATAACCAAGCTCATATTATAATATGCAATCAGCGCTGCTACCATGGTGCTATGATGACCGCAGTAGCAATATGACCAATGGATAATCACTATTCAATGGGCTGCTCAATAAGCTAAAGCTAGATATGTCAGTTATGACATCGACTGAATACTCCTTCAAAATTCATCTGAGAACGTAATTACACGAATCATCGTCATTCATAGCCCATTTATTTTTGTCCACCGCAGGACAAAGGCATCTCCAATGCTTTCCAGTTCACCCTATCTTGCCGATTCCACTTTGTCCCTGTGAACTTCTTAATTTCATTGCTTCGTCTAAATTAATTGCTGCTGTCCTCAGCTTCTTTTCACTCCTCTTGGTATCCGATTCATTGCTGCAACTGACCACTGGTTTTTAAGGGGCACTAAAGTGAAACAACGAGTCGGTTTAGATTGATAAATTGTAGTCTGAGAAATCTAATGTCGTTAATTTCACTACCATAGGTATTTTAATAGAGCAGAAAAGCAAGGTCAAAGTTTCATTTTTAAATTTCGCACCAGAATCTCCGGATGTGACGTCAAAGTGCTGCTCCAAAAGAGAAATCCTGCTCCAGGCTGCTCCAAACTGTAATGTTTATTAGTAACTGCTCCGAAATGGCGCTGGGAAACTGGAAACAATGAACTTAAGCCATGTGACCACCCAGCAAGCATAAACAAAAACAAGCTGTATACTAGCATATTGACAATGCTACATGAACTGGCATTGTCAATATATATATGATTTAGCTGTATGTTTGTATCAGACAAGCAGACTATTTTGGTGAAATGTGTGAGATTAGTTCGATATCATACTGATTACTAACTGCTCCTGTGACGACCTTGATGTGCGACTGATTACATTTAGCACTTTTATCGGCTTTTACCTCATTTATGCCACAAGAACTGGCATTTTAAGTGTATAGCTCATTTAGCTTATTTTATTTTTGAAATTTTCAACGCTGGCTATTTTGTCAAAATATGAAAATAACATATTGAACTCATAGCGATTACAGACTGCTGCTTTGGCAATAGTTACATGTGATTGTGGCTACTTTTGTAATTTGGTGCTCAGCTTTATCGCTTTTATATCGTTTCTGCCACAAGTACTGGCATTTTAAATATATGTTACTCACCTTACTTCTTTTGACCATCCATCTGCTTAATTATTTGTTTCTTGCAATTTGAAGTGATTATTGTATGTGCAATATGTTTAATTATAAATATTAATATCAATGAGAGACATAAATGACGCTTAAACTGCAGGAGTCGTTTGAAATAACTTGCCATCTGCTCCGAAAACACCAATACCCTGCTCCAAACTAGCATTTTCGCTGCTCCAAAAACACTTATGGCCATTCCAAAGCACCAGTGTTTCTGCTCTAGAATCTGCTCCAAAAATCAAATTGTCGCTTCCATCACTGCCAATATCTATTTTTCGTATTTTGGCGACATTAGCTCAACGAAACTTCCTGAAACTTGGTATGTTGAGTCATGGCCCCCTCTGAGGACAACGTACTTCATTTTTACCAATTAGAAACTACGTACAACCTAGTAGACGTCGTCAAAATCTATGACACCACGGTGTTTGGTGCGAGAATTTCAAGCTGGTGTCGCCACCCACATTTTTTTTTTTTTGCGTGCTTTCTCAGTTACCGAGCTTTTTCTCGAAATAACAGTGGTGTTTTCGGTATTGTGAAATTTTAGTCTACTAATACGTAAAAAATCATTTTTCTCATTAGTGCATCTCTTTAATTCTTGTTGAAAATATCTGCTCTATGAGGAACAACGAAGTCAAACAGTATATGCTGCTTAAATCAGTTTGAACACATATTCATTTTATTTATTTTATTTATTGGTGCTGCAACCCCTACCGGGGTTTTAGCAGAGTGGCATACAATACATGAAAGAAAATACAACACAATGGCACTCAAAATATATGTACATGCAAAGGTTACAGTCATTCTGTTGTAACAAAATATGTTTTTCATGGATTCGGCACATCTTCAAATTATGGATTCCACTTCAAAGGGGCAGCCGTGTGATTGCCAATAACTGAAGTCAGACAACTACCATCAAAAGCTCACAATTTGCGAGGATGCCTCGATCCTTCATACAAATGCAATGCTCCACGCTTGCCTCTATACAGGCTGAGGAGCCCCTGTAAAAATTAATGAACAGACTAGTCTGATGCAAACCAAAACTTATGCAAACGAACACTGTCAGAGCTCTGAGAAACAATAACACAGTTGTCGCTTTGCCACAGGATGGTATAATCTGGCCTCGGATATGCCTAATCATAGGAGCTTGAGTCGTTAGCGTCCTCACCAAGCTTCCTGCAAGTTAAGAAAAAAAAATGGAGAATTAGGAAGTTTTCTAGACCATTTCCAGCATCGCAAGCATGACATCTGCACAAGGGGAGAAATTCGGCCTTGTTGGTAAGACATTAGGAAAAAATTGAGCGCAATATGACACAAGGACGAGAAGGGAGGACATAACATGTGCGCTAACTTTCAACAAAATGGTTTATTTCAACCGAAGTACGAATATATACAGTGGTGATGTTCAATCGCTACAGCCAGATGTCATGCGCAGAGAAGTAATTTTTGTCATTCTCATCTGAACAGGAGACGTGCAGAGAAGTGATATTTTCTTATCATAACCATTTATACAAGATATGCGCACCAACCACAAAACTGTTCAAAAAATACAATTCCTTTTCTGACAGGGACAGGGACGGCGTGCTTACACAATCGCTACCCAACTTTGCGATTTTGACGGCTTCTACCATTAGTCTCGTTAGTTCATCACGGTTAGTCAATAACACCTTGGTGTTCTAAAAAACCGGGGCGCACCCACAGGCTCTGCAATGCATCGCGAGCCAGCCATCGTTACCCTTCTTTACAAGGTTGCAGTGCTCTCATAACCTGTCATTCAGACAGCAGCCCGTCTGTCCGACATACTGCTTTCCGCAAGAGGGGGGAACCTGATACACCACCGCCTCTTTGCAGTCCACGAACTGCGTCCTATGTCTTATCTTGCAAGCAGAGGCGTTTTGCAGTGCTGGACTACTCAGTCTGCAAACAGAATTAAGCTTGCACGGGCCAAAAAACTACCTGCACATTTGCGCGTGACGCCCCCCGTTTTATGTTATGCGAGATTTTGTGCATGTACGGCACAACAGCTATCTTGTCTCGCACGGCATCAGCGTTGGTACGACAACCTTGATTAGCGTGCCGGTACTTCTTAATCAAGGCCTCGGCAACTGACACCTGGACGTGCACGGGGTAGCCAGCTTCTGAGCGGCGGGAGGACTGCTTTCAGAGACTGTCCTTTACACAGTGTTCACATGATTTGCTGATAGCGTTGTCTAGGCAGTGTCTAACGATGCTTCTTTTAACGAGTTTGGCGTGAGATGAGCTGAACGGCAAAAACTGCTTGTTGCCCCTTGGATCATACTGCCAGCAGGTCCGGTTATCAAGGAACGTGAACTTGATGTCAAGGAAGCAGAGCTTTCCATCATTAATAGGCAGTTCATGTGTTAATGACAAAGGGTCTAGGCACTGTCGGAACAAGTTCAGTACGTTTGCAGTTGGAGGCTCAGAAGGAACTCAATCGCGTTTAAAAATGATCAGGTAATCGTCGACATACCTAGATTCGCCACGTACCTACGTCAGAGGACAAGCTAAGTAGCTTTTTGTCAAGCTGGGCTAAAAATAAGTCGGTTGAAATAAATCATTTTGTTGAAAGTTAGCGCACGTGTTGCGTCCTCCCTTCTCGTCCTTGTGTCATTTTGCGCTGAATTTTTTCCTAATGACATCTGCCTCCCAAGTAAAAGCAGACACCCCCCCACCTTGCTGCTGGCTGAAGCTCGCATAAGATCCGGGGACGAATTATAATTTATTCCTATTTCTCGTGATATGTCACCATTAAGGTCTAACAAACAAAGATGAAAATTCGTGGACATTTATTGTTTTTCTGTGCGGTGCACTTAAACAAAAGACTAGCTGTGATCGAGAACTGTCGAACAAATTTATTAACACTGCAAGCTTTTGTTGTTTAGTGCAGCAAATAACAAAAATGCGGCGGCAATAAATGTAAACTTAACTAAAATTGCTGAGGTGAATTTTGTTTTGAGCTGAATACTTTAACTTCTTGCTGGCTCTGTAAATTTCGCAAGGGCTAATTTCAGTTAGCAGCCAGGCTGGAAGGCCAACTTTCAGTACGAAATTCCCATCCAATTTTTATGAGGAGAGTCATCAGAACTAATCAGTACTACTCTGAAAATTAAGTGTAATTTCCATCGGTTCACAAGCTTGTATCAACAAAAGGAGAAAAAAAACTAACACTAGAAAAATATGCTACAATTTTCGATTGTGACAAAAATTTTTTCACTACCTGTAGACAAAACTGTTTTGTACAGGTGAGCCGAATGTTAAACTGCCACATGCAACAGAAACAACGTTGACAGAAATCACCTATCACTTTGCATGGATAAATGCTGACTGCTGCTTATGGCTTTCAATAGAATTTTAAGTTATGCCCAGTCTATGAAGTCCGTCGACATACCTAGATTCGCCACGTACCTACGTCAGAGGACAAGCAAGTGGATGTGAGTCATAAGACAACTTCTTCATGGACATGTGTTATTATGAAGCACTTGCATATGTACGCATGCACATACACTCTTTTCTACATTTGCATAGATCTGATATTATGCACATTTTACATGCACTTGCACATTTTCACACATTTGTCTTGCATACTTTGCACATACACACTGATGTCTGCAGGCACTGAAACGGACTCCTTGCAATGCTCCACTACATAAACGTGGATGGCCGTTCATTACATAAATCTTCCTCAAACCTGGAGATTTAAGCAGTGTTTAAGCAATCACTTCACTGATTACTTTAACGAGAGTTTAACTACACTAATTAGGAGTACACTCATGGCCGAGTTATACCCAAGTCCATTGAGGAAGCAAAGAAACCAGAGCAGGGAGTGTGACATGAGCGCAGCGATCCTTTGAAGGCCAACTTTCCATGAAGACATCCCTTTTGCTTCCAAACATGTGACCCTGTGCTTGGCGAACTCTAGGTTCCTGGTAGATTTTAATCAAGGCACGCTTGTTCGGGTCCTCTGCCAACTGCCAGTGTAGTATTTCTGCAAATGCTACTTCCATACTAGTACTTCTATACTTCCATATCCCAGTATACTTCAGTGACTTGGTGTTGTTTACTGCAGCGCATACTAAACTCACCACCCCCTTTGTCACTTGTCAACACCACATGCAAATGTGGCAGTACGCTTCTGCAACTTGATGCTGTTTACAACAGTGCGTACCACACTCACCGTCCCCATCGTCACTTATCGACACCACATGCAAATGTGGCAGTCGCATGTTGACATTACACCTGTTGTCTTTTTAAAAGCGCATTGAGTGCAAAGGTGTAATACATTAAACCTGTGATGCAATCACACGGGCTAACATTTTTCTTGGCTTTTGCTCCGTCACGTGACGCTACCCCCCACCCTCCTCCGTTTTTTTTTCTTTCATTCCTCCACAAATAAGCCATGCATTTTAAAATGTGCAAGGGTCACCTTTTGGCAGCCATTATCCTTGAAGGACAGTTCTTGAGCCAGGCAGCAGCTGCTTTGCGAATGGAGTAAGATGTCGCAGTGTCATAGGAATCGTTGCCCCTAATGGCCTCTGAAACGATATGTCATCCGCTAAAAATTACATGCTGGGGAACGTGCAATTTATTAAAATCATTGCACAACTTTCTTGAAAAGGAACATTATAGCTTTATACAGCATTTAAAAACATGACAAATAATTCTGAAGAAGTATGTGCAATACAATACAGTAGATTCTCAGTAAATGGAAATCTCTTAACTCTCTGAGGGTCAGACATACATGGACATCATCCTGAACAGCCACAAGAGAGTCAAAGACGTACATGTACGCATAGGTCGGCAAAAATTGTGGAGCTCACTCAGACTCACTCATGCAATATATTTTGCCCTTAGGGCTCACTCGGACTCAGACTCACCAAACTTTTCCTCATCCGGACTCACTCGGACTCAGACTCACTATAATTTTTCTCAACCGGACTCACTCGGACTCAGATTCACCAATATTTTATTCACTCGAACTCACTCAGACTCAGACTCACGGCTCGATGTGAGTCTGAGTGAGTCGACTCGTGAGTCCGTTAGCATTAAATTATCCTTTTTCTACCGTAATGTCAATGCTCTTTAACGCCATTATCTCGCATAATCGGTGCGCTACTTAGCACCTTTTGATCTCGTACCTTCAAATACGAGTTATCTGAGTTTGCAGTTCAGTAAGGACCTTTTCATTGGAAGTCATGACTCACACGAGATAGTTTTATCAGTAACTTCCCGTGAAAAAGTTTGCGAGGGGAGGTCAAGGCACCTCCTCCCCTCTCCCTCCTCAAATCACGCCTCTGATCAATAAATATTGGGCTGACGTATGAACGGTAGCGCGTAGAAGTATGCGGGAGTATACACGTCAGCTGACATAGGGCTGATACTACTGCTAAAATTGAGTAGATAGGACCATAGGTCGGCAAAAATTGTGGAGCTCACTCAGACTCACTCATGCAATATATTTTGCCCTTAGGGCTCACTCGGACTCAGACTCACCAAAACTTTCCTCAACCGGACTCAATCGGACTCAGACTCACCAAAATTTTCCTCAACCGGACTCAATCGGACTCAGACTCACCAAAATATTTCCCAACCGAACTCACTCGGACTCAGACTCAAAAAATCTTTACTCACCCGGACTCACTCAGACTCACACTCACGTCTTGATATGAGTCTGAGTGAGTCTGAGTGAGTCGACTCATGAGTGAGTTTGCCGACCTATGCATGTACGTCATGCCTGTATGTTTAGAACGTGCGCCTTTTTCTATCATTTCTCTTGCTTGGCATGTGCTGCGACACTGTGGGAATACGTATAATCTTTTTTCTAGCACCGATGCCTCTCCGTTATTTTTTTTATGCTCTACTACAGTGGTTCACTGGCTAGTTTCAATTTCATCCTTTGGCCAGTTCCCACTTATTGTGCCCGCAAAACAGATGGCTTTCTGGTTTAGAATCTTTCAAAAGGTGACAGATTTGTTGCTATCTCATTTATTGCTCCTCGATATGCGATTACACCTGTTTTCATGCAGGCGCTGACTGGTACAAACGATGCCGCTATGGTTGCGTTTCCTGTTTCGGGGACTCACAAAAACCGCTTCCCCTTCGTTGGTGATAAGACGAGTGATTATTGTAGGTTTCGGACTTGTTCTTGCTTTCCAGACACACTCACAACTACATAATTTTCTTCAGTGCGCTCACCCACCCAGTTTGCTTGCGCTATGGAAGTGCGCGCCAGTTTCTTGGCTGCAAAAGTGAGCCTAGCGGCGATTCTTCCAAATCGCCACTTGACTGGCGAATCAAAATCTGATTCAGCAAATGTCAGCCCGTCATACGAGGCGTTACTTATGAGTTAAGATTCAGATGTTGATGAGCGAGCGACATCTCAAAAGCGAGCGCGGCAAGGCAATGCTGACATAGGCGTATCTGCTGGGGGGGGCAAGGGGGCCTCTAGCCCCCCACTGAGAAAAGTTAGGGGGGCGGAGCCCCTCCCCACTTTCGACAGCGGTCATTTGTCGGCTGCAGACTCGGAAGGTAACAAGTGAGGCAAAGTGTTACTTGAAGGCAGTAGTCACGTAATTATATAACAAAATTTCTCCTACGATTCTGCTGCGACGACTGTCCTCCATGTCTCATGACCATCAGTCTTGGGCAGTAACTAGTTACTAGTAACACGTTACCGGTAACTAGTTACTTTTTCAGTAACTTGTAACTGTAACTAGTTACTTTTAAGTTAGAGGAACTTGTAACTGTAACACTGTTACTTTTTTACGCAGTAACTGTAACGGGAAATAGCGTTACAGTTACTTTCCCATATCCTCTCCACCTTTCACCTTTCCACAGCACCGCTCCCCTCGCAGTTTGGGAGGGGAGGTTGCTAAGTTCAGGTCCGTTTTTTTTTTCGACATATATATCCTTTTGGTCACTTGAGCTGCTAGCTCTGCTCTTGGTGTACCGGTGAATCATTAGGACGCCTAGTTTAGTCTCCTTGGTCCGAAGCTCCAAGCTAATCGTGTTTGATAGGCGGCTAGAAAGCAGCAGAGCGCAAAACGGTTGAGAGTCAGAAATACCGTGAACTAGCGAATCATTTTTAAGACATCTTTGGAGTCTTTTCTCGCCACTCAACTTCATTCGCGAGCCAGCGTCATCGCACTGTTTAGGTCAAAGCTATGTCCACTTGTCCAGCAGTGTCCAACAAGCCCCGTTTTAGAACGCGTTGCATCAGTTGCTTTAGCAATATCCCGTTTGTCGATTCTTTCCTGCCCGTTTAGCCGATGTTAAAGGGGCCCTGCAACACTTTTCGAGCATGCTCAAAAAGCGCTGCCGATCGGTAGTCGAGGCTCCCGAGAACACGCGAGCCAAATATAGCGATGCGCACGGCCTGGAATTTACAATAAATTCTCAAAGTCAGCTGAAAATCGCTCCCTCTTCTCTCGACAAATGATATATTAGTCCGCAAAATATGACGCGATTGTCGGCAGTTCCACCATTGGCTGATGTTATAATCACGATAACACCCTCATTATTACTTTCGTTGTTAATTTTGAGTTCAATAAGTAGATAATAACTATGTTTATATTATGTTATCGCATTAAAAACACCGAACAAACATTAATATTAGCACTTCCGGTCTCACCGACAGCTCGTCTGCTCGTAGTTGCGTGGTTCCGTTTTCTTCGCCATGCGCAGTGCCGAAAACGTGAATATTTCTGTGCTTCTGACCATCGCCGGTTGCCGTTGAGAGTGGCAGCCGTTCGAGTGTTGCCTCGTCAGCTGAGAACTGCATCGTCGGCACGTTCTCACGAGCGACCGAGGCAGGGGTGCAGCGTGTCTCCGATAACAATGCTGGCGTCCGGTAATGGCGGCGCTTCGGGCTCGTCTGCCAGTGCCGTCTTACGAGGCGGTGTATCGGAGTATGGGCCAAAACCGACCTCAGCTGTCATTCGCTCCAAACGAGCGCGCAGGTTTGCTTCCATGGTTGGCAGAGCGATGAAAACACTACGGCGTTCAAGGTGCACACCCAACATTACCAAACCGACGCGCAGTTTTCAAGCACGCGCGATACACAGTGCGATCGACTCCGCTCGACGAGAACGACGCAAGCCGACCGGAAGTGGCGGCACAGACCACGTGGTTGTGCCCAGACGTCAGAGAGAAAAAAATGAAGAAAAAAACTCCGCCGGCGCTCTTGGGCGGAGCCTCGCTCCTCTGCGCTCCCTCCGTCGACTCGCTGCCTAGCTTTCCACGCGCTCGCGGCGTTGAGTTGAGGGAGAAAGCTGCGGAACGTGATCTCTATAATTTGGTAACACCACTTAGACTTGACGGATTCGAAAAATTTTTGTGGCATATGACTCGTGAAGAGTCATACGTCAATAATGAGACTATTCCAATATAACTAAGAAAGGTGTTGGAGGGCCCCTTTAAGTCGCATCGCAATCCCCACATCGCGCTTGTAATTTTCACGAACACTTGTTTTAAGGAGAGCTTGCGCTCAGCGGACGCAGAGCCTCCTGACCAGGGTCTGATACACCTTGAACGTAGGCAATAGACACAATGGGCGTTGTCTTGACTCGTGACGCACTCCCCGCTCTTTTTCGCATGCGCTTCTGGGTATCACTATAAACGTCCTAGGATAATGCTGTCGTTCCAGTGCATCAACTATGCTTTCCACTTCTGGTGTCCAAGGACGTTTATTATTTGCAAATAAAGTCCATTTTCACCAGCAGTGCATGAACAAATAAATTGATGCAACAAAATGAAGCTTACACAAAGAAGGCTGGTGTTGGGCCATCTTTTTGGTTTCCTTCGTCTATGGTTTTACAACGCGCAATTTTGACTACCCGCGCATGCCATCATACTTTTTCATTAAATAAATCCTATCATTTGGTTTTTGGTTTGTGATCTATTACATATTTTATACAGTAACAGAAAAGTAACGACGTTACTTTTTCAGAGTAACTGTAACTGTAACAGGTTACTTTTGGAAACTCTGTAACTGTAACTGTAACACTGTTACTTTTCACTGGTAACGTGCCCACGACTGATGACCATGCACTGCAGGCTCTCTGCGGTGCAGGCTACCTATGTGACGTTCTTGCGCTTTGCGCTCGAGCATTGCAGAGAAGGCCACTGTTCAGCGGGGGCTCTATAACATTAGAGCAATCTGTCAAGATTTCATTTTGTTCTGCCTGGCCTGAAATTTACTTAATCGGCAAGGCAACTACGAGTGAGAACCAGTAAATGTTTTATAGCTCGATCAAATGCTCTTCTTCTTACAGGAAATTTAGTTTCTTTCTTTGAAAACTAATAGGACCACCGCTGCTCCATATCCAAGCTGCTGGGAGTTCATGAGTGTGCAGAAGTGTCGAGTACTTTAGTTGTGCCGAACCAGGACAGCTAAAAAAGGTTCCCGCTTTAGTCTCCGATTAAGCTGCTTCACCTTGATTATATGGTAGCCTGCAGCGATCGCAGCGGCTTATAAATAAGGCAGTGGACACGAGCACATTGAGAAGCCCAGCCTTCAAGTTTGCCCCCTAACTTGATTTACCTGAGCAGGGATATTGTGAAGGTCCACAGTGTTCTGGACTAAGAAAACTGCCAACCTGCAAAAGATTGTGTCTGTTCCTAAAAGTGTTTATTTCTCTGTCTACCTCTCTCTCAACAAGGAGGAGTTCACAGAGAGTTGTATACATGCAAAAACAGCTCGACATTGTTATAATACAACTGAAAGTATCTATTATATGCATCCACCTCGCCAGCTCCTATAAATATCCGCTGCCAATGTGATAAGCGGGCAGCCTTCTTTAATTGCGTTCAGAATGACACTGCCTGGCGATTCCAAAAAAAAGTTTCTGCGTAGTAACGCGTTGTTTAGTGTGCATACTTCATTTTAACGCAGTGAGTTTTCGCAGACTTGTGATGTCGCGTAACAAGGAGGTGATTTTATGGCACACCGAAAATTTTAGACCACTAGCGAAAAACCAATGACCAGCAATATGCCGTAATGAAAATAGTTTATTATGTATATTATTGCGACAGCAATTATATGGACCGTCTCGGCTGGTTTTTGTCCTTCCCAGTCGCCGCCGTCATGCACCGTATATGTATTAGTACGTGTATATATATATATATATATATATAAAAGCCCCAAAGAAAATTAATTCAGAAAAATGCTTCCGAAGCGCAGAATCGAACCAGGGACCTCTCGTTCGGCAGCGCGTGGCGCTAGCCACTACGCCACGAAACGCAGATAGTCCACGTAGCTAACGGCGAGCGTTACAGTCGATCCCGGATATATCGAACTCGGATATATCGAATTATTGGATATATCGAACAGTTGAGAAATCCCCTTGAATTTCCCATGCAAAAGTATGGGGTTGGTGTGCATGTATATCAAACTCCCGCACAGCGAAACATCCGCTATATCGAACGCTGCCCCGCGCCGAAGCCCAGAAAGTGCATTTTTCCTAACAACTATTGATCATTTTTTGGCCGCGTTCTTGTAAGTTCGAATCCCTCGTCGCGCGCAGGTGACGAAATTGCGTTGCTCTAGTTCGTTGCGCAGCGCTTGTCAGTTCACCGGTATATTTGACGCACGGTCCACAGGTTTTAACGCATGGGCTAGTGTTTTTCAAAGAGGCTGATTGCCGAGGGCACCAAAATGAGAATTCGAAGTGACTTGGCAGCCTTGTTGTAACCTTTGCATTCCCTTCCTTGTCTCTTCGCGCACGATGGCATGCGGGCCCGCAAAGCATGGCCTTCGAGATCCGCAACCTCGTGATGTATTTTTAGTGTTTTCGGTTTTAAAATGCCGATCTCAGAGGCTACGCTTTTTTTCGCATTTCTCGCCAAAGTAGCGGCTGCCGTCTGCAAAGCCACAAGTGCCATCGGTATCGCCAACATGTCGACGGTGGATAAAAATGTTTCTTCGTGCAGAGTTTCTTCGTGCAGCGTTCAGCAGAATGTGTACTTCGCGCTTTGTTCTTGATAAATCGTCATTCGGGAGTCGAACTAAACATTGTCCCGCTCGTAGCGATAAAAACGATGACTGGTGCTTGGAACGACGTCAATTAAAGCACCGTCGCGCACTGTTTCCTTACGGGCCTTGGTGCCAGGTGACGACTTCGGGCGCGTCATGACCGCCGACTACGGCGTACGGTGCGTCAGTGAATTTTGCGACTTAGCGTTTCCGGGCGCCGTATCGGACGGGAGCACGGCAAGTGACTTCATCGGTGCAGATAACGACGTAGCTGTTTCTTACTGCATCGATGCCGAGATCATAGCTGACGTTGCCGGTGCTGCGGAAATGGACCCGTGCGGTGTGAAGATGCCAGCCGCCGTTGCCACCGCTAAACCCTTTACCGCGCTACAAAGCTCGCATCAGCGTTCAGCGTCGATCACCGCTGTTGTGGCGGAAGGTGCTGAATTTACTTATTTGGAAAGCTTCAATAATATTGACGATGACTTGATGAATTCACGGCGCGCAAGAAGCAAGACAAGTTGACGAACTTTTTTCATGCGAAATAAAGTGCGCTAACTTGCAAAAGAAGTTCTCGCCTTGTTCTTTAGCATATGTGAGCGAATCGTCATGTTCGTGCTTTTTACGATTTCAGAAAACTGTGTCGAGGCCTGCAGTGCTTTGATTAAAGCCTTACATACGCATATTTCGTATTTCGAATTATCGATATATCGAACTATTTCGCGGTCCCCTTCGAGTTCGATATATCCGGGATCGACTGTATATACACACCCTTTACCGCTGGCCGGACTCAGAGACGGCAGGCGCTTATAAGCGTTTCTTCATTACCAGCGAGATGGCGCGGGGAGCGCGCTTGGCTTTAAAGGTAGCCGCTACCGCTCCTGCGAACGCCGATGCTCTTTGCCCTACAGGGCGTGGTCGCCTTCGTGCGCTTATCTCAAGGAAAGAAGGGGGGCGGGCGCGGGGCAGAGCGGGGGGTTGTATGTCTTGTGCTTTCCCTGCGATGTCCATGCTGAAGTCGCAGAGCGTACGAAGTTCACTTCGCTCGCTGCAGCGGCCGCGTTTGCGAAAGGAGCGCGCTGTTCAAACAGAAATAAGTAACAACTGCAACGTTTTGTTCACGCTCGTCCTGTGTATACGTGTTCGTTCATTTCGTGCGTCCTGCTTTATGTTTCAGCAGTGCGCTTCAAGTATCGAGCTGTGACGCATGATGGTTTGCGCTCGTCCTGTGTGCGTTCTTTTCGTGCGCCATTTGGGCTCAAGCGACGTGCTGGCAATTTAGAGCTGCTTTCCGTTCTTCGCGTTACATTCCAATTTGTTGCTGTCGCATTCATTGCTTCGCCGTTGCGGCGAAACTCTTGACTTTTTTCTTTACATAGCCGTGCGTAAGTGGTCATTATGCGGTGGATCACTTACGCATCATTTGTTGCACCGTGTGACGAGCAGGTGCCGTGAGCATGACCCATAGAATTTTTTTTAAAAAAGCGATAATCACTAGAGATTATTAGTCTACGTTATAAAACACACCTTTTTAGGCGCATGTGAGCATTATAAAGGAGGTCCTATTTTTTGTTAATTTTTCATATTTAAAAATTTCATTAAAAGTGGGCCTCCGCGAACACTCCTAAGTCAAATTCCACACATATATATATGAGAGGTGGCACTTCAAGAAAACTTCATTTATTACGTCGACGTTTCGGTCAGAGCCAGGAGCAAGAAAGGAAGGAAGTGGGAGGGCGGGGCTTCCGCTTAGAGTGATCGAGTGCTGCTCTCTCCGAGAGCTGCACAATACAAAGCTGGGGAAGGTAAAAGGCGGCACACATGAAAGGGTGAAAAACACTACAGGTACGATCACCGAAGGCACTGGCTCGCACATGCATCTTTGCTGCGTATTTTGCTGGGTTGATGTTAGTGTCATTTAGAGTACTATTTGCACATTAAGGCACGTAAAACAGGAAAAGTACCCCGATGCTCATTTATTCCATGTTCAATGGTGTTGAATTTGTGTATTAAGTACGCATCATGGCTGTTCACGTTCTCTCTGAGAGCGGAAAGTTCCTTAGGGTAGTGTTACTTTAATGGAATCGAAACTGTGACTTTCTGACTTGATATGTTTGGAAAGGGGAAGGTTCGGTAGTGTGTTCACATGCGCGCGGTGGTTGTTGAATCTGATTCGTAAAAGGTGTATCAGTTTGTCCAACGTATTGTTTAGCGCAGATTCCACATTCCAATACGTAGACAACGTTTGGGGAGTCGCAATTAAGGTCACAATGTATGGTGTGTGTAAAATTACTATGCGTACTCTCAGCTATCGAGGCTGTTTGCATGTGCTTGCACACCTGACATCTACTTTTCCCACAGGGATGACAATCAACTTGTCCTGTTCTGTTTGTTTTAGAGTATACGACGTAGTCCCTAACATTTCTCACGCGCATGTATACCACCTGCGGCGGAACAGTGAAGAGCTTTTTAAGGCGGTCGCTTTGTTCAATGGTACCGAAACGCTTTTTTAGAATTTTGTTATCATTCGGCGCGTTACTAGTGAATGTAATAATTAGGTTGTTCCGTTCCTCTTTCCTTTCTTTCTTCTGATTGTGTAGGATTTGGTAGCGGTTCAGATTCGCTGCTTTTAGATGCGAAGCAGCTTATGACCGAGGCCCCCGGCATGACCAGTGCCCCGCATGCCACTAGATGTATGGAAGAAAGAAGAGAACGAAATGCGAAGCAGCTTATGACTGAGGCCTGTCCCCCCGGCATGACCAGTGCCCCGCGTGCCACTAGATGTATGGAAGAAAGAAGAGAACGGAGTTTTCGCACGAGCGGAGAGCTCGCGCATGGTGTGCAGAAAGGAATGTTTGCCTGACATATGGACGTGCAATAGGGCGCTCGCTCCACTGCGGCGCATGCTCTAGTATAAACCATGCAGGGTACCCACTACGCCATAAATCATGCAGTGAATTGTCAATTGCCATGAATCGTCATTCATGCAAGGTGCCCACTACGCCATAAATCATGCAAGGTACCCACTACGCCATAAATCGTCATTCATGCAAGGTACCCACTATGGCATAAATCATGCAAGGTACCCTTAGATGCGAAGCAGCTTATGAACGAGACCTGTCTCCCCGGCGTCGCATCGACGTAGCCAGTGCCCCAGCCGATCCAGAGTGGCAGGCTCACGAAGCCGAAGTGAAACGGGTGCGTTCGCATTCTCAAACTTCAAGCTGCAACCTTTGCAGCAAGAGCCATTAACTTTATGCTTTACGGACCACAAGGCCGTTATACTCAAGGGAAAACGTTCCCCTGAACTTAAGGTCATATATGACGAGTAGCAACATCAGGGGAACCTCGAACAGAAGGACCATAAACAGTGATGAAGAACATTTAGAGAAATCTAAGTCAACTCATAGCTGCTTCACATACTACCCAGGGTTCCTTTTACGGGGAGATGGCGGGATTTTTTTTTTCTATCACGTCGTCGATGATTGGAGGTGGATAATGCTGATTTATAAGGACGTTACGCAGGCGGTCCGTGTTCTCTTTGAAGTCCTTTGTTTCAGAGCATATTCTCCTAAATCAGTGTGCCTGGGAGTATGGGATGCTGGTTTTGCAATGCCGCGGATGACAGCTCTTGAAGTGGAGGTATTGTTGCACGTCTGTAGGCTTCCTGTAAACACTAGTTATCAGTTTACCTCCTTCCACCCTTACGTTATCATCAAGAAAGTTGATTTCAGTTCTAAAATAAGTATGCATGAAAGAAATGTTTTTATGAACGTTCTTCAATGCGTCGATAAATTTAATTAGATCTTCTTCAGTGTCCGTCCAAATGAGAAAGATGTCGTCCAGGTACCGCTTATAGAAGGCGGGGCTCATGGGTATGTTGACAAAAAACTCAATTCGATCTCGTGCATAAATATATTGGCATAGTTCGGCGCCATCCTTGTTCCCATCGCCGTTCCATTAATTTGAAGAAAATATTGGTTGTCGAATTCAAAGCTGTTTAATTCGAGGACTATCCTAGCTAGAGCTTCAAGGACAATCGGGTGTGGAAAAGAGGCTGGTGCATTTTCCCTGTAGGACTTTCCAAGAGCCTGAATGCCATCATCATGTGGTATGTTTGTGTATAGCGACGTGACATCTAATGTGACGAGAAAAGCACCTTCCATTATTGTAAGATTTTCAATTTCTCTCAAGAAGTGGTTTGTGTCAAGCACTACGATGGATGCCGAGGCGGAAGGTCCCTGATCAAGAAATCAATGTAGCTAAATATTGGTTCAGTAAGTGTCCCCGTTCCTGATATTATGGGTCTTCCAGGGTTGCCTTTTTTGTGTATTTTTGGTAGCATGTAGAAACATCCAGGTGTAGCGCGAGCAGGAATGAGTGATTGGCAGAGCTTGATGTCTATTGCACCCTGTTTTTCGAGGTCCTGGAGGGTCGCAGTAATCAATTCTTTGTGCTGTCTTGTTGGGTTATAATCAAGGGGTTTATAAAATTTCCTGTCCTGCAATTGCCGTACGCCTTCTTTGATGTAGTCCTCTTTGTTGAGAACGACTATTCCACCGCCCTTATCAGCTGGCTTTATAACAATGTCCTCACGGCTGCTTAGCGCTAAAAATGATTCTTGCTCCTTTCTAGATAAGTTAGAGGTGCCGGGTTCACTAGCCTTATAAGATTCTATAATATCCCTTTGTACCGCTTCAATATATATATATATAAGTGTTTGTCTCTCTGGGCATCCGGAGTCCACTGTCTCCCTGTGGCATCATGGACTGCTGATTTTCTTTTCTGCGATTGGTTGGACAAGAATTCTGCCAAGCGTAAATTTCATGCAAGATTGTCAAGATCCCTCAATAGCGCAAATTCTGCGTATCTTCCATTATTTGGGCAGAATGTAAGTCCGCGAGACAATACTGAGCGCTCATCCGTGGTGAGCTTGGTGTCGGATAAGTTGATGATGTTTTCGCCCACATTATTATCATCTTTCTGATGTCTGCGCAAGCTTGTTGAATTTGGTTCTTTATTGTGGCAGCCTAATGCTGGTACAGGTGGTGTGTCTGTGTGAGTTGATGCCCTGTATGATGTAATGCCATGGCGAGTTAGTTTTCTAGATTTCATAGCAACTATATTATCAGTTGGATTTCTTTTGAAAATAACAAGTTCAGTGACCTGTGATACAGAGAGGGTACCCATATCCCTAGCCCAACGTTCCTCGACCCTCAGCGACAGCAGCGTTTTCTCACAATGTTCAGCTAATAATTTGGTTAGATCCAGTGAGGCCGACTTCAGAATGTTTTTCCATGTTATGATTTCAGTCGGGGATAGATCATGCATAGCTGGAGTCAGCGATAAGCGCAAGCTTCTAGGTGGAACACCAGCTTCTATATATGTTTTGAGCGTCTTGACATGAAGCTCATGGCGTACGAGCTTATCTATCAATTTTCTAATTTTGAGAAAGCTTAACGAATTCTCATGTCAAAAGGTCGCTGTACAGTCTGAGGGAGAGGGCATCGGGTGGATCGCATGGCCATTATCTCAATCCGCGGGAACACGACGAGCAGAGCCACAATGCCTCCGGAGATCATACCGGTTAGTAGGTAATTGGAGTTGTGCAGGCGTCAGTCTTCGGTCCCTGCGTCGATGAGGTGCAGTCATTGGTCCTGGGTCCCTGCACCGATGGGGTGGTTTCCAGGTGTTATGTAGCCTGTGGACAGGCGGTAGCATTCAGCTCGGTAGTGTCGTCTGGCGTGCACCAGTATTTGGACGTTGGTTCCTCGGCCAGTGGTTGAGATCCTGGAGAGGCTTCACTGTTTCGTTCATTGCGGTGATGGGAAGCAGGCACTGCTGGGAGTCGAGCTGTTGCCTTCGGGTGGTGTTCCGCATTGCTATGTGTTGCCGATAGGTTGCCGAGAGTTGACTTGATGGGATCCGATTGTGCCCCAAGGGAGTGTGTCGTAGGCGACTTTGCGGGGGGTGCTGCTGCAGTCCCTGCTCGGATCTTAGGCCTTGCGCCAGTCGACCGGTAGGCTTCGGTGTCGTTGCCCGGGGATCGCTGGCAAGCTGCCTGTGCGTAGCTAGCAATAACTGGCTGATCAGTACATTCCGCGGGTACTGTGCAGTCCCGCCAATTTCCCACAGTGGGTCCCTGCACTTGTAAAAGGAGGTTGTGTATTTTCCGTGCCAGCAAAGATACACCACTAAAGCTCGGGTGTACATTGATATATATATATATATATATATATATATATACACATACACACACACACACACACATATATATATATATATATATATATATATCTAAGGTTTCGAAAGAATATTCCTGGCTATTGGTTTAATTATATAAAAGAAAACTAGTCACAGTGAAAAACATAACATTTATTCTGAGCTTTCGGCCGGGGACCGGCCTTTATCAAAGAATGCATTCGTACATGGCGTACGGGTTTAAGTACAGATTTTGTCAATATACATAGATGTAGACACATCATCGTGATTCGTTGGACCATGACATGGGAGGGGCCAGAACAACAACAACAGCAAACAAATCCCAGGGAGAGGGCGACACGCATACAAGGTGACATACACAAAATAAATAACAAACAGCGAAACGAACCTACATGTGTGGTTCGGAACGAGAGGCGGAGGGGAAAAAAAAGAAAAAAATGACAAAGATGCGACCGCACTTACCACGCTAAATGGGGAGACCCATCAACTACGGGACGAAAGGAGAATACGCTCACAGACGCCGGATGTAAACGTGCAGCACGCGTTTCCTTGTTGAGAGTGCTACCTTCAAAAAGCGCGTCAAAAGCAGTTAAGTATTTGCCTACCCATGCGCCTTTTAGAGAAGGGGGTTTGGTATGGCTCTTGAAGTCGACCGATCTCCCCGGGCATCTTGCAGGTGCTCGCGGCAATGACCATAGCCCTCCCTCAAAAAGAAGAATACGACTCGCCGGTGAACAAAATTGAGGACAGCTGCTGTTAGGCGCAATGTGTGGGCACATGACATATTTCTTTCAATCAAGAGACATGATAAACATATACATATACATATACATATCCGTACAGGCACACACACATATAGATACATACGGATATACATACACATGCACATACGTACTCATATGAACCAACAACTGATGTTCAAGCGTAAAAAAAAAGAAAAAAAAAGGGTACCGCATTCGTACTTGCAGGAAGGGGGGAACGAGCACGCACGTAATACCCGTAATCACAGCACCAAACTTAATGACATATGTATTTATCAAGAAATGGGTCCAGGCTCGAATAGCACAATGCGCGACGTGTGTAATCACATGTGTACATGCATGCACATCAGGGTAAACGGATGCTTCAAATTCTGCATCCCGAGTACAAGAGTTTCTTGGGAATCGGTCACCTAGTTGCCGGCGGAATCAAATTTTTCGGGTTCGTTGCAGGTCAAGCATGATAGTCGGCCTATGCTTTCATTTATGCCACCAGAGACACTGTTAAATTTGTGGATCAGGTATGATTCAGGAGCCTCCCGGTCGTAATGGGTTTTGAAATTGAATTGAAGTACCGCCGCGGAAAATGTATGGAAGGGGTGGCCAAGGTTATTAACATGTTTAGATAGAGGAAGGTGCGGTAGAGCCTTTACGTGTGCTCTGTGATTATTGATTCTCATCCTGAACGCAGTCTCAGTTTGACCAATGTACTGTGCATGGCATAAGGTGCACTCGAGAAGGTAGATTATGTTCGCGCTGTCACAGTTGAAGTTGCCTCTTATCTGATAAGAAAACGAAGACGCGGTACTTGTGACGGTGGACACTTTGTTCATCATTGGACAGAGTTTGCACCTAGGCTTGTTGCAGGGGCCGCTGCCTGTGAATTCAGGAGTGTTGACTTTAGAGGACGTTACAATATCTCTAATGTTCTTCGCCCGTCTGTAGACAACGCGTGGAGGTTCCGGGAAAACACATCGTAACTTGTCGCTTTCAACTAGAATGTTGTGGTGCCTTCTGAGGATGCGGTTTATGTTAGGCGGGGAAGCTGAATATGTTAGAATGAGATTGGGAGTAGTATTTGCGGGTTCGGATTCTGTCTTCTTTATCAGGTGGCGGCGGTCCTTCTTTTCAGATTTCCTAATAGCATCGTTGATGACAGACTGTGGGTATTGTTACCGTGTGAGGTCAGTGCTTAGTCGTTGACAGTTGGAGGCGAAGTCGGCCTGGTCAGAACAAATACGCCTAAACCGAAGAGACTGGCTGTATGGTATGCCAAGTTTACAGAGCTTGACGTGGCTGCTGCTAAAATGAAGGTACAGTAAAAGCTCGTTAATTCGACTCTCGTTAATTCGGAAAATCGGTTAATTCGGACACGTCATCTGGTCCCTGTAAATATACGCATCACTCTATGAGACTGGGCGCTCGTTATTTCGGACAGATTTGACCGCAAATCGGATAATTCGGCGACTTTCGGGCCGCTGGCGAGGCTCGAAAACGAAAAAAGAACAATTCGGAACAAAAGTGAAGCTCAAACGCAGCATCGCCATGGACATCAATTATCGACTTGGCTTGGATCGAGACTGGTTGAACGCCTTTTTTTCGCGTGTGGGCATAGCCTGGAGGCTATGGTGTGGGTTTTGTTGCTTTGTTCCCGTTGGTGTGCTGCTTCGTTGATCGCCGATTTATCGAGGAACGTTTCAGTACGGCTCCTTTAGCTTGATCGTTACTGGTGCTTTTGTGCTGACTTCTCGTGCGACCGCACTCTCCGCCGATGGCAACGCCGGCGAAGCGGCCCAAGTACGAGGCCAAGGACTTGACCACCAAAGTAGAAATTTTGCGTGCTCTGAATAACGGGCTCTCCCGACAAGAAGTGATGAAGAGTGATGAAATGGGATCCTTCAATCGGCGGCAAGAAGCAAGGAACGAGTAACCGTACTTTTATCCGCCAACGTGACGGGAACAGAGCGCTTGCCGCTTCTCGTTATCGGAAAGGTTCAAAAGCCACGCTGCTTTAAGGACATCAACAATCTTCCCGTGGATTACCGTGCCAACCGAAAAGCGTGGATGACGGGTGAAACTTTTGCGGTCACTGCATACATCATGCGAGCTGCTGAGCACCTTGAAGGGCTCAGAAAAATTGTGTCCGCGCGAATTTCTGCTCGAAAACAGACAAGCATCCGCGATTACTTTGTTAAGTAAAGGTATGTTGAAAAAACTCGTGCATTTATTGTGTTTATTTCGACCATTCGATAATTCGGACATTCGGTTAATTCGGACATTTTTTCCGGTCCCTAGAAATCCGAATTAACGAGCTTTTACTGTATCGGAGTCGGTCGGTTGGCTTCCTATACACTGAGGTCACGAGCTTATGGTCTGATATTTTCACTGAAACGTCAAGGAAGTTAATGGTAGAGGCCGAATATGAATGGGAGAATGATACAGTAGAACCCCGCTGTTACGTTCCTCACTGCTGCGTTTTCCCGGCTGTTACGTCGTTTTCCGCCGGTCCCGGCATAGCTCCCATAGGATACAATGTATTGGGAACCCCGCTGTTACGTCGTAACTGTCGGACCGTTCTCGTATGATACGTCGCGAAGTGCGCTCGGAGCCGACCGAGTGACTACCAAAGAGAGCCGCCATGGTGCATTTTCACGCAGCTTGGCCTCGTTTGACCGTAATATTAGCCGCATGAGAGGCGCAAGCAACAGGATCTTTCAATTGATGCAAACAAAAGCATGGCCTTCGATATTCAAATTGCAAAGATGGCGTCTATGACGTAACTGCTCGCGAAAGCAAGGCCTTCGAGATTGGCATTTACTATTGACAAAAGCATAGCCTTTGAGATTTGTATTGCACAAACATGGCGTGTATGACGTAATTGCATGCGAAAGCAAGACCTTCGAGATTGGCATTCACTTCTGCCATCGCGTTGGCGTAGACTCATCATCATCGTTATTTGTCGGAGAGCGGGAGGAGTTCGAGCTGGTTGGAGCTCGCACGGTCGTGCGTGCGGTTCGCGGTCGGACTCGCCGCGCCGGTCGTGATTGCGTGTGCTTAGTTCTTTCATGCCTACAGCTGTTGGTGTTAAAAAAATCACATACATTGATTACATTTCTGTGGATGAGGCCGTCCTAAGCTCCGCGTTTCTATCCATCGACTAGATCGCGGCTGAGCGCGCCAATTTTCGTGCTGCTCGTAAGAATTGAAATAAAATTCTGTACCACTAAATATTTTGCCGTTTTTCATGTTTTTCGGCTCTTACGTTTCCCGTCTCTTACGTTTATTTCCTACGGTCCCTTCAAAAACGTATCAGCGGGGTTCTACTGTATATTCTCGTGGGCATTGTTGAAAGCACTTATGAAATTCCTGAGTTTCTCTTCCCCGTGGCACCAAATGAGAAAGATGTCATCGATGAACCTTCGATAAAAAAAGGGGTCGGAATGGGGTGCTGCTTAAAAAATCAGACTCAAGTTTGCCCATAAAAATATTGGCATAGTTGGGGCCTATTTTTGTTCCCATTGAGGTTCCATTAGTTTGGACATAGTGCGTGTTATTAAACTCGAAGTTGTTCATCTCCAGAACGAACTTCAGAAGTGTACTGAGAGTTTCGCCATCAACTGAACTGTTCTGGGGTGAATCTTCGTACGCCTGAACAACAGATTGAATGCCACCTGAATGAGGAATGTTCGTGTACAGAGATGAGACGTCAAGCGTAACCAGCAGACTATTCTTAGGTATAACGAGATCAATAATGTCAGCCAGAAAATGGTTGGTGTCTTTGACATAGGAAGGTAATGTTGGAGGAATGTCTCTGATTAGGCTATCGATGAAACTGGATATTGGTTCAGTTACTGTTCCTATGCCGGAAATAATGGGTCTGCCTGGATTGCCTGCTTTGTGTATTTTGGGAAGCGTGTAGAATCTTCCAGGAACTGGACTTAAAGCTTGAACTGACGCTGCAGTTTTTTCTGTAATCTTTTTGTTTTTCACAAGTGTCGCCAATGTCTGGCACATTTCGCTTTTGAAGTGAGTCGTCTGATTGGTATCAGTTAAACTATAGAAGGAAGTGTCGCTTAGCTGTTTGCGGGCCTCACTCATGTAGTCTTGTTGGTTCATGATAACAATCGCACCACCTTTGTCAGCGGGCTTGATTATTATGTCCGAACGTTTGCTTAGACCCTGTAGTGCCTTCTCCTCACTCTTAGAGAGATTTCTTTGGTATGGCGATTGGTTCCTGTATTCGGATAAAATGTCACGTTGGACTGCTTTGATGTAGATGTCGAAGCATTTATCCCGTTGGGAAGGAGGAGTCCAATGACGTAGTGATGGTAGCCTAATATCAATGTTTGTTTCCTGTGTTCTGCCATAGTGGTACTCGTTTAGCCTCAGTGTGCACGTGAAGTTATCAAGATCCTTGTAGAGTTGAAACTCGTCCAATCCACTAGTTGCGGGTAACGTCCTCTAAAGTCAACACTCCTGAATTCACAGGCAGCGGCCCCTGCAACAAGCCTAGGTGCAAACTCTGTTCAATGATGAACAAAGTGTCCACCGTCACAAGTACCGCGTCTTCGTTTTCTTATCAGATAAGAGGCAACTTCAACTGTGACAGCGCGAACATAATCTACCTTCTCGAGTGCACCTTATGCCATGCACAGTACATTGGTCAAACTGAGACTGCGTTCAGGATGAGAATCAATAATCACAGAGCACACGTAAAGGCTCTACCGCACCTTCCTCTATCTAAACATGTTAATAACCTTGGCCACCCCTTCCATACATTTTCCGCGGCGGTACTTCAATTCAATTTCAAAACCCATTACGACCGGGAGGCTCCTGAATCATACCTGATCCACAAATTTAACAGTGTCTCTGGTGGCATAAATGAAAGCATAGGCCGACTATCATGCTTGACCTGCAACGAACCCGAAAAATTTGATTCCGCCGGCAACTAGGTGACCGATTCCCAAGAAACTCTTGTACTCGGGATGCAGAATTTGAAGCATCCGTTTACCCTGATGTGCATGCATGTACACATGTGATTACACACGTCGCGCATTGTGCTATTCGAGCCTGGACCCATTTCTTGATAAATACATATGTCATTAAGTTTGGTACTGTGATTACGGGTATTACGTGCGTGCTCGTTCCCCCCTTCCTGCAAGTACGAATGCGGTACCCTTTTTTTTTCTTTTTTTTACGCTTGAACATCGGTTGTTGGTTCATATGAGTACGTATGTGCATGTGTATGTATATCCGTATGTATCTATACGTGTGTGTGCATGTACGGATATGTATATGTATATGTTTATCATGTCTCTTGATTGAAAGAAATATGTCATGTGCCCACACATTGTGCCTAACAGCAGCTGTCCTCAATTTTGTTCACCGGCGAGTCGTATCCTTCTTTTTGAGGGAGGGCTATGATCATTGCCGCGAGCACCTGCAAGATGCCCGCGGAGACCGGTCGACTTCAAAAGCCGTACCGAACCCCTTTCTCTAAAAGGCGCATGGGTGGGCAAACACTTAACTGCTTTTGACGCGCTTTTTGAAGGTAGCACTCTCAACAAGGAAACGCGTGCTGCACGTTTACATCCGGCGTCTGTGAGCGTATTCTCCTTTCGTCCCGTAGTTGATGGGTCTCCCCATTTAGCGTGGTAAGTGCGGTCGCATCTTTGTCATTTTTTTCTTTTTTTTCCCCTCCGCCTCTCGTTCCGAACCACACATGTAGGTTCGTTTCGCTGTTTGTTATTTATTTTGTGTATGTCACCTTGTATGCGTGTCGCCCTCTCCCTGGGATTTGTTTGCTGTTGTTGTTGTTCTGGCCCCTCCCATGTCATGGTCCAACGAATCACGATGATGTGTCTACATCTGTGTATATTGACAAAATCTGCACTTAAACCCGTACGCCATGTACGAATGGATTCTTTGATAAAGGCCGGTCCCCGGACGAAAGCTCAGAATAAATGTTATGTTTTTCACTGTGACTAGTTTTCTGTCACACACACACACATACATATATATATATATATATATATATATATATATATATATATAAATCCAACAGAGTGAACGAGATGCTTGCCCCCCCCCCCCCCGCTCACAAATGAGTTGCTACGCCGCTGCTGACTGGATAAAAAGTGGCTTTTCTTCCTCTATGCTTCCGCTTGACGCCACTTCGTGCACTTATTTTTGTATGTCCTATGAACTAAACAGACATTTATTGCAATGCATAATTTTTTAACAGTCATATAGGTTTTCTTTTTTTAGAACTTATCGTGCTGTTACTCATGAAAAAACCATGTGCATGTAACAACACAAAAGATAATTTTGTCACTTTACGATCACCCAGAAAGTTTTAGACAGTCTTTCTTTAAATAGATTCGTCTGAAAAATTTAATTCAGCAATAAAATAAGTACACATTTTTGGGACGCATTTCGCGAAAAGATCGACCCTCGAAGGGTTAAACGGAACTGGTGCTTAATTGGAACAACTGCCTAATGGAACAACTGCTAATGGAACAACTGCTTAATTGGAACAACAACTGCCTCTAATATGGTTGATTCGGTACTTGTATTCTGCAGCCCTCTTCACCTCTCAGTAACCAGAACTCCTGTTAGACAGAACACATTTTCCTGGTCCCTTCAGGTTCGGTTTAAAGAGAGTCAACTGTACAATATTATAATATATGTTAGCTGAAGGAAAAGCTATACAGTTGTGCTTTGTGTGTGGTAACATAATTACATGTGCCTTATAGAGAAAATAAAAACAATAACCCACTGATTCCCTACGAATAGACACAGTGCTATAAATCTATTTATACCAGACATGATAAAAAAAAAGCAAGAACTACAGCACAAAACAAGCACTAATATTGCATAGAAAACAAAGTATCCAAGTTGTTCTGGAAGCTAACAGCATCATGAATGCTCACTTGTCTTCACACTTTCCTGTCCTCACCTATACCCATCGACAGCCCGCTATCGATGGTTTTCAACTTCAAATTTTGCCGTGCTAGGAGCGCTTACGGACCGCCAACATCATCCACCGTATAAAACAGGAGCTATTTTTCTGGTTTACCCTATTCGTTTATTTTTTCCGCCGTGGAGAGGGCTTTGAAGTGCTACTTAAGTCGAGAGGACCAAGAGCTTATAGCTTCAAACATGGCGTCGACATCGCGCGCTCCTGCCTCTCGGAAACGGCAAATTTAGGCGGATTCCGGCGAGTCTGAGTCAGTATGTTTTTTTTTTATGTCGACAGCAGCGCAGACTCTGAAGATGATTTTGACTCATCTGCCTTCAGCATAGACAGTGAAAGTGCATCAAACAGCCATGGAACATCAGCAGGTAATCGCTGGTAACTTTCGTTTTGATCTCCGAACTGAGTTGTCACTGCCGTGCTCCGTTCGAAAGATATCTGGCGTGTTCTAAAGGTCACAGTTTTTACCTGCAGGGTATCAGTTTCGTTTGGGCGGGACCACTTGCCGGCGGCTGCTGAACGTGTGGAGTTTCGCGCGAGAGAACGACCCGGAGTGGACCTCGGCATTGCGCTCCGTGGTGTCGCACGGCGTTCTGTCGCAGCCGTCGATTTCTGCATGCTCTTCTTTACCTGACAAATAATTGCCGAGATGTGCATCACAACTAATAAGTATGCAAGAATGCATACTCTTGAGCAATAAGTAACACAGAAAACAAATGTTTTCTGCGGAACACAATGCGCAAATCTGTGCTTCACCGCATCACGTAACTGCATCGCGTGGTGGCACGATAGCCACTCTTGCTAACGTTTTCTTTTGCATCTAAATAACGACTAGAGAGATAGAATGCTTATATTTGCAGGGATATTGCATATAACATTTTTGATTGAAATGCATATTTCAATTCTTTTTTTCGTTCAATTGGTGCAAAGCACCATTGATGTTTTTACACAGTGTTCTCGTTTTCGTCAAAAATTTTCCTATTAAAGTTTTTTTTCTGGAAAATTCTTTAAAAATTTTTGCTTAAATATAAAACCATTAGAAAGCGCATTCCTTGTTCTACAAGTTCAGTATCATATATCGTAGCATCAATAATATTCTGTGCAGTAGAAAAATTATTTACAAGGAGCACCCAAACTGGGCCTATTTTCCCGTGGAAAGGAAAGTGTTAAAGGGACACTAAAAGCAAATATTCAGTCGACCTTGATTGTGGAAATAACAGTCCAGAAACCTCATAGTGCTACTTCTGTGCCAAGGAAGTGCTTATTTTGAAATAAAATCACGTTTTAGTGGTCAGCATCGCATTAGCACACTTCAAACCACTCGCCTGAAATCGGTCTTTCTGACGTCACTGTTGCCGTGCCTAACGTCGCCCGCCTTTACTGCCCGGCGGCGTGCACCATTCGGGCATCCGGCAACATCACACACATGCGGCATTTTATTGAACTTTCTGTCAGAGCAACTTTTACGAGCATACAAAACACACGCAGCAGTACGCATTACCGAAACTACCACTGAGACACAACCGCATGAGCGAAGCCGGGCGAAGCGCAGTTTTGCGAAAACGGAACCTTTGAACCATGTGCGCCGTTCCCCATGGCAACACCAAAGAGGTTCTTTTTTCCATGAATCAGACAGAAACGAACAAGCAGCATTTTATTACATCTCTTGATGCACGGAAGGTTCTTTTTTATTTCAGCTAGTTTGATTAATAATGATTAATTGTAGTTGGATGCCCTCAAGTCATCAGGAACATTTCCAAAATGTCCCACTCATGGCGCACGTCGTGTGATACATTTAAGCTTAATTTCTCGGTAAGTAGGGCACGGCTGTTGAAAATATTGATGTTTTAGACATTGTCATACATTGAGCTTTCACTCTGACATAAATTGTTATTTGCCTATAGTGTCCCTTTAAAGGAGCACTGACACAAAATTTCGAAGGCGAGATAATCTGTGGGACAGATTTGTGTGGTCACACACGCATCATCTACGAAATATCAATGGATAATGTAGCCTAGAACATATTTAAAATCATGTCTAAAGTGCGCGTTGTGCAACTCCACGCGAAACGCGTCTTTGGTGTTCTTGTAAACAACCAACCGCCACCTGCGTCACGAGTTTGTGTTGGCTGCCACGATTGTTGCGGGCGCTCTCCCACTCTCTCCTAGCAGACCTTTTCAACGGAAAGAAGGGGAGACTTGCACAGGAGTACAAAGGCTGATGTCCTCGCCTCGGCAGTGCATCTTGGGGGGGGTCACGCATATTTACAACGCCTGAGAGGGCATTGTGGCAGCACCCAGGAAGCCTTCGTTGAAAAGAGTTGTCGATCCGGTGCTCATGTGCACGCGGTTTTGTGTGCTCACGTAGCCAGCTATGTTTACATAGCCCCAACTCTGGGTCCTGCCTCCCTCGGCGCTCTCTGAAACCGAAACTGCGACTGGGCGCTATAAAACCGTCTCCAGATAATTAACGGTTGCGCGCTCGAGCAAACGAGCTTTCCAGCCATGATAAGTGGGTCATTAACTCCTTATTGCAACAGAAAAAACAAGGTGCAAAATTTTGGTGTCAGTGCTCCTTTAAGAAAAATATTGTCTAAAATTTTTTTGGGTGACCGTAAAGCGACAAAAAATCTTTTGTGTTGTTACATGTACATAGTTTTTTCACGAATAACAGCCAGATAAAATATTTTAAAAAACTACACGACTGTTAAAAATTATGCATTGCAACGAACGTCTGTGTAGTTCACAGACATACAAAAATAGGTGCACGATGTGGTGTGAAGTGAAAACACAGAGGGAGAAAAGCCCCTTTTTATTCAGTCAGCATTGTCTCGCCGTGCACACTTTTGAGATGTCGCTCGCTCATCAACATCTGAATCTTAACTTATGAACGCCTTGTATGATGAGCTGACATTTACTGAATCAGATTCTGATTTGCCAGTCGAGCGGTGATTCCTTTGAATCGCCACTAGACTCACTTTTGCAGTCGAGAAACCAGCGCGCATTTCCATAGCGCAAGCAAACTACGCGGGTGAGCGCACTGAAGAAAATTGTGTAGTTTTGAGCGTATCTGGAAAGCGAAAACAAGTTCGAAACCTATAACAATCATTCGTCATATCGCCAACGAAATGGAAGCGTTTTTTGCGAGTCCCCGAAACAAGAAACGCAACCACAGCGGCATCATTTGTGTCAGTCAACGCCTGCATAGAAACAGGCGTAATCGCTTACCGGGAAGCAATAAACGAGATAGCAACAAATCCGTCACCTTTTGAAACATTCTAAATTAGAAAGTCATCAGTTTCGCAGGCGCAATAAGCGGGAACCAGTCGAAGGACGAAACCGAAACTAGCCGGCGCACCGCTGTAGTAGAGCATAAAAAAATCCCATGTGTTCCCGAAGTGTGGCAGCACATGCCAAGCAAGAGAAATGACCAAAAAAGGCATGCGTTTTAAACATACAATGACGTACATGTACGGCGTAAACACTCAAAGGGTTAGAAAATCAGGCTCCTTTCAAGTCTTGGTGATTGTTAAGGAGCTCTTTTACCATTTCCACATTAGTTCTTTACCTTTGAGCACTTACCTAGAAAGTGGCTGTACATTTGAATTGATGAAGTGTTAGGGTTCGACAAGTACTACTGCCAAATGAATAAGCGGTGCTTTCTGAGCTTTTATTTTTTCTTATTAGGTCGACAACCCAAAGATGCTGTTGCAGTTGATGTAACAGGAATTGCCAGCTGCGCTAGCAAATCGGCTAATCAAATAACCCCTGTATGCTGACTGACTAGGTTGTGGTGCTAAGCATACCTTTCCTGTGCATAATGAAAAAGAAAAAAAAACGGAAAGAAAATTCATACACCAGACATGAACATATAGTGAAAACTTGAATATATCTGTAAAGCACATCGATCTCTTAACAAAGAAGCGCATTAAACTTAATTAACAGTTTGGTTTTGCCTGATTCTTCTTTTTAAATTCAACTTTGCAGCAAATCCTTCTAAGTGAACTCGATCAAATCAGAATTATTGGTTACCAAATGCAGCGAGAATCCACTGAATATGCAGACTGGAGAAAGCTGGTGGAATCTTTTTTCCTGTGTCACCATGCGACTGCTGTATTGTTTGCATCAACTATGACTATGTACTGATCATTACTGTACTCAAAAGAAAGTGCTCAAGTTAATTACGTCATAGTGACTGTCTGTATAGTGTTGTCATGCTGATTTTGCACCCGCTTTAATTAACTTCAATTTACATCTTAATTACTACGCTACATTAAACACAACAATTACTTTCACCTATGCTTTTCATGGCCAAATTGTCTGTCGAGTTCACTTGGTCGTGCTTAACAAATAAACGCGCCCCTGTGTAGCTTTTACTGCAGCAATCACCAGTCAATTAGGTAGCCTATCAATCCAAGTTTTCCTGCCAAACCACACACTAATAAAGTTCCCTTCGATGCAGTAATAGATGTAAGCTTACGTTCAATGACATCGTAAAGGACCATGTCCTTTAATCTTCTTTTGTGGCGCTGCCCGAGCACGCTGAAGTGCTGTCCCACGGGTCGGTGTGACAGGCAGCG
>NC_051183.1:100550016-100581954 GCF_013339695.2 Rhipicephalus sanguineus
GGTTGTTATTTTACTGTTCTACCACTCTCAGTGATGCTACCGAGGACTTCTGATTAAGAGCAATTTTTGGAGCAGCAAAATTTCCGTTTTGGAGCACTTTGGAGCAGCAAATTTTTATCTTGGAGCACTTTGGAGCAGATAATTTTGCATCTGGGAGCACTCTGGAGCAGCGAATTTTACATCCCAGAGTGCACTACAGAAGCATATTGCAATAACATTCAAGCACCGGAATATTACTATGGGCCTTATAAAGGCTAGAAATATTTCGATTTATTGCAAATCTCATGGAAAAAATCATCTCAGGAGAACTCCATACTTCACTCGCTAATGAAAAAATAAGGGCTCATGCAGTTGAGTGTTCTGAATTAACCTCTTCGGCGATTATTTTCGACACTAGCAAATAAACAGAATACCAGATCAATAAAATTGTACTTTATGAAATAACACTCTAAATACATCTACGTGGTTATCAGCAGACGTGGTAGACAAACGCCGTGATGTACAGCAGTGCCTCAATGCCAAAGAGCCACACTGTCCCTAATGCATTCCCCTAAGAAAACTCCAAGGTGAAAGCCAGGTTCTTTTTCTTCTCGATCGACGGGTTGATTTTCCCCCTCCTTCTCTGCAAGCTATCTGCACCTCACCTGGTTTTGCGCTAGCTCCATGATCGGCACACCGATTACGGAAGCAGTGTAAAGCGACGATGTCGTGATGGTGTCATCACGTGACATCACGATATATGACGCCATGATGACGTCACAAGTTTTGACGATCTATGACGTGTGATTACGCCATCACATGATTATTTTTTGCATCAATGGATTGACGCCGCCGACGGTCAATTTTTGTGTTTGATAAAGCATCTGATGCTTTCGCATTAATATTGCGCATTGAACGTTAACAACCTGGCCTTACATACCAAACTGTCCTCCACCATGTCACCTCCTTGCCATGCGCGAAACAGCTTCGCTTATCATCCACTTCACAGAGTGAAATGGCTCCTCAACTTTTTTTAAAATGTTTATTGTGATAACAATTATATGGATGCTCTCCGCGAATTTTTGCCGTCGCCATTGCCGTAATTTTCTGCATAAAGACCAAATTAATAACATCACCACGTGCATTCTAGCCGCGGGTAAAAGCTCGCGAGCGCTGGCGACGAACGCAGCTGAAGTGGAGATTAAGCTAGCCGGCCGTCTGTCTCAGTCGCATGGACAGCGCATGAGATAACATCTTCCCGCGTGCGGGCCTGCCGTCGATTGCTCATCAAACAGAGAGGAAACGCCCCACTCATCTTTCGTAAGGAGCATGAAAGGACGCCAAGGGAGCAAGGGGGGGGGGGGCGAGGGGACCACATCGTTCGAAGGGCTCAGTCGCTTGCGCGCGCGCCATCTCGAGGCATCAGGAGACGGCTCGTAAACTTGTACTCTCAACGCTTACTTCGTGTTTAGAGAACTCAGAGAAAGAAAACGCTTCGGTTCCTGGAGCGGCCATATTCCCTTAAACCAGTGTTTTGTTGAGTTACGCAAGATCGAATCCAAATGAGTTAGGTACTAGCCTTACGTCGTTTAACAATACAATTTATTGGTATCGCATTCATTGCTTCGCCCTTAAGCGAAACTGAGTTTTTTTACCCGTCAGCTATTGACCACCGAAAGCAAGGGGCGGACGTGTAACATGGGTTAGCCGTGTCACTGTGGGCCGTCAGCGACGGGCCCGCTACTGACAGCTGCGTATTTGCGGCTGCTCTGACCAGGATATATGCTTTTATTAATGAGATGACATTTTTAAGAAGCAAGCAAAAAATTCGAATTGGAACCCTAGCACGTGAGCTCGAAAGGGCAGGGCCTTTTAGGAAGTATTTACCGCAGAGTGATTAAACTCGGACATGCTGGTACCAGCAATTACGAAAAAGCTCTTCCGAATGAAGATCCATGGATAAACTATATCTGAGGAAAAGTGTGAACGCGTTTCCACCGTTCGCGTGCTCTTCCATAAACGCGAAGCAAGGAAAATTCGATATTGTTCCATATATTTACTGCTAGCGATCCCAGATTTCATTCCGTGATGTCCGGAAACAGAAGTGACAGACATTTTAATAGCACACAGGTAGTTATTACTGAACATTGCTTTCCTTACGTGCCGTGCAACGCTTGAAACGAGCTATCAGCAGCGTTTCTAGAACAGACGACGTCCGCCGATGAATCGCCGTCGCACTTTCTCGCTACCGAGAGGCCTAGACGTCACGATCCTCTGCGGAGAGCGCGTTTTGCTGTTGAGCCGACTTGCAGAACAGAAGCGGCGTCGGCACCATGCATGGCATCGTGGCTTATTCGGGATGCACGCGCGAGCGCTATTTATTCAGCGGAATAATTATTGGTCCATGGTAGCGACTTTGGCAGCCCCAAGATCAAGCTGCACATGTTCTGACGCGCCGGCCGTGCGATTGCGGGTGATAGACGCCCCCAAACCCGAGACTTTGGTGCAGTATGGCGCAATTTTCGTCGATATTATCAGGATGGCGCAGTAAATACAATTTGGCGCACTTTGGCACAGTTGGCGCAGGAGTGGAATCACTGCACTCTACATTACATATCTTAACGCGGTTCCTTTCCAATATGAAGCCTGTATAGGGTCTTTTTGCAAAGCAGTTTCAAGCACCACCATGGCTCTGGGGTTAAAATACTGGGCTTCCACGCAGAGGGCCCACGTTAGAACCTCGTTCCATCCCGGATATTTGTTCTTATTTAGTTTTTTTTTTCTTATATCGCGCGATAGTGGTTACGGACACCGGCGGCGGCAGACAACTACGGCACCAAAAACGGCCCTTGTTGTTATCTCATAACAGCTTTCACTGTAAAAAGCACATTCTGTAGGAATATAAGCTGCTTGGGAATAGGAGTCAAACATCATGCTTGCAAAGAAAATACCGTAGCTGCTGAGCCGCACCGGTGAGTAGACTACCTTGACATGACTTAGGACTGCATGGACATGGTGCATGGACAAAATGTCCATGCACCTGCAATACTTCATTCTACGTAGTAGTAGTGCATAGACTTCTGTGTGGCCCCCACTGACTGCTTTTTTTTTAATTTTTTCTCTGCTCGGATGGCTGTCACTCTGCACCACAACCAGCCCTCATACACGATATAAATATGAAGGGGTTGCAACCACTCTCTGGGCCTAAGGTCACAGGTTAAAATCTAGGCAGCTGTATTTCAAGGCAGGTGGAGTGAAAGAACACTTGCATGTATGTAGAGCTGGCTGCTTTCGAAAGAAACATGGATATCCTCAGTCACTCATGCACTTAATTGATAAATTGATACTGTCTGTATATCTCCCTATGCTTTCCTTTGCTTTGCTCCTTTGCTTCGGAGCAAAAGCCTCTGTCAGGCTATGTAGCCTTTTGCTTTTGCTTCGTTTTTTCTGTTGTATGTACAGAAAATAAACCAAATCTCAAATCAAATCAAATCATTATCTGCTGGCTTCATATGGTCGCGTCCAACAAAAACTAGGACCTTAATCTGTTACCCTTCTTTCACTTATTAAAACAGAAATTGGATTTACAACCCCCAGAATGCACATCAAACGAGCAAAGGATTAAGAAGTGCAAACCTTGTTCTTCAACACTGGAACCATTCAACGTTTCGTCGGCTTCCTCACACTCCACTTGTTCCAAGGCCTCAAAGTGCCATATCGACTTCTGAGAACCCTGGTCGTCATTGTCTTCCAGCCTCAGACTCACGTCCTTGCTCAAGGCAGCACTGGTGTCGGCAAGGTCACCTTCCGGCGTCCGATCACTTTCACCCTCACTGCACGCAACAATCCTCGACTTGCACACAGTTGAAAGAGGCAGGCTGCGATGGTTGTGCAGATCCACTTCGCAGGAATTGTCAGAAGCGTTGTTTCTTTCGACCGCAGAGTCCGTTAGTTGGGTGCACCCGTTGTGGCTGCTCAGGCGGTGAAGCCTAACTACAGGCTGCAGGCTGCACGCTTCCTTCCTCGAGGCCAGCAACGAGGCACTGTGGGCAGCTTTCTGTGGGCTTGAAGATTGAATAACACATGGACAAAGACATGCAAAATCTTGCCACAAAGATGTACCGTGAAAGAATTTAAAATTTGGGATACAGTAGACTCTAAGTGAATGGTAATCTCTTAAAGGGACACTAAAGAGCAAAATGATTTTTCTCGTATTAGTAAAGTACTCTTTCACGATACCAAAAACACCACGCTTGCTGCAAGAAGACGCTTAGTATGCGAGAAAACGCGCAAGAAGAAAATGGGGGTGGCGACGCCACCTAGAAGTTTCCGCACCATTCGCCATGACGTCACATGTTTTGACGGCGCCTACTAAGGACTACGTAGTTCCTAATAGGTAAAAATGAAGTACATTGTCCTCCGAGGGGGCCATGGACTTAACATACCAAGTTCAGGGTAATTTTGTTGAGCCAAAGGCGCCAAAATACGATGAACACACTTTGAAATCCGTGATGTCACGCGCGAAGATTTCGGCACGAAATTTAAAAATGAAACTTTGAACTTCATTTTCTCCTCTATTAATAAATCTATGATGGTAAAATTAACGACATTAGAGTTCTCAGACCACAATTTATCAATCTAGGCTGATTCATTGTTTCTCTTTAGTGTCCCTTTAAATGAAATTGCTGGAACAACTGCCGCTAATACAATTGGTTTCATAAATGAATTCTGCACCCCTGTTCATCTCTTAGTAAACGAAACTGAAGTTTAATGGAACATATTTTCCTGGTCCCTTCAGGTTCTGCTTAACGAGAGCCTACTGCAGTTTTTATTGTGGCTTTCCTTTAAAATGGAGTGAAAGAATGGGATACACAGAAAAAACGCCAGCACTGCGCAAAACACGCAGCAAACTCACAGCGTGAGCTGTAGGAGTGGCCCTTATAGAGCCTTTTGTAAACTCTCTTAGGGTGACTACTGCAAAGGCAGCTGCCAGATACCAACTACACCACAATCATCATCATTTTGTGAACTAATAAATTAAACACTACACCATAATTAGCCATTTTACAAAGTAGCAAGGTACCCAGTATGCATCTGTAGGGCAAAATGCGCACCTACGTAACTGCACACTTTGTTGATTATTTGTCTGAGGATGATAAATAATGGCTGAGCCCTTTGTAAAGGGTGAGAAGATTTAAACCACGCACTCGTTATGCAATTCACATGGTGCGATGCCTCATGATTTCACGAATCTGCCAAGCAATATTACATCTGTTAACATAATTCCTCGCCCAACGTGACGTCTCATTGTGAGCAATAGCTGTGATGGACACCGTTGGTTGCAGCCAGTGCTGGGCAGTATCGAAGATACATGTATCTTAGATACTATCTTAGATACTCTTTGGGTATCTTGTATCTGTATCGCGATACGTCTCACAAAACAAGTATCTGTATCTGTATTTCCGATACATTCGATAATGTATCGTGTATCTTAAGATACAAGATACTTCTATCGCAACACAACCGTGCGAAGCAATAATCGCTGGCCAAACTCCGCTCCTCAAGCTGGTACTGGCGCCACTAGGCTATCTGAATAAAACTAAAGGCAATGATGAAATTTTATATTTCCGCCAGTGCCCTCCAGTGAGGGCAGAAGATGACGTCTGCGCGTCCCTATTGGTGGAGCAGAGTCACGTGGCAGCGCTCCCGCAGTCTCGACAGAAACAGGCGCGCGGACGTCTACGCCCAGCCTACGTACCTTTTGTTTTCTTGATTTCTTTTCTTTTTAGTTGCGCCAATGCCGTGACACTTGCTCTTAACCACTGTCCTGCGCCCCGTACTCCAATGCGTGCGGCGTCTATCGCGAAATTTCTGATGTTGCTATAGTGTCGTTATTGAGGATCCTCTTGCGTCTTGCTTTGTAACTAAATCTGATGCGTGAAAGAATGGGGTTGCTTTGCGTCTCGTGGCTTTTACATATCAGCGATTTGAAGGATCTCGTGGATGTACATTTGGCTTACATGCAATGAATTAACTTATATGCAAATAAGATTCTAAAAACTTTAGCACTACTAGTACTGATGCTAGATATAATAGAGCAAGCGTTTACATAAAAGAAGATATCTTGGCCTACCGTATTTTTTCTTCCTGCTATCTTTATTTAAAGAATTTATGAAATCATAATTTGAATGTTAGCACAAGTGCTTTCTTAGCAGTCCTTTTGCATCCCATATATTACCTAGGTGTCTGTACTGTTTTTTTTTTTTTTTTACGGTCTGGTCACTCCAGTGTCTTCTGTAACGGGCTAGCAAAATAAGATCTCTGCTTTATTCTTTTGTCTGTCTATTACTATTTGCACATTTGCACGTTGCTAAGGCAATTTTGAAAACAGACATATAATTATCTGGGCGCGCTTTGAGTATACAGTACAAAGCATTCTTCATACCGCTTAGTAAAACAGCGAAATTGAGTTTGCGTTATAAAAAAGCAAATTATTAGGAGCCATCTTAAAGAAGTTAGGAAGGGGGTTCCACAAACGTTGTTATACCAAATGCTCTGTTTTTCTGATGAGTGTCCTAACGAGCCGTTTCAGGCAATTTTCCATAGGCACTAAATTTTCTATTGTCTCACCTTAACAGGTGAGTTGACGATACCTCATGCTTAATTATCATAGCTATTAAGGGCGCCGTCTGTATCGTGTTTCTGTACTCATTCAATGTGAACGTTTGATACGGAACCGCCTCTCTATTTTACTTATATTTGTTTTCCTGTTTTAGGCCTTCCTAGATTTGTTTACTATTAATAATGGCCACGTAATCAGAACTACAAGTGGCAATAGCGCGAATAGCGGCGGTATCCCGCGACGCTTTGTGCAACTATACAATACGTCTAAAACGTTTCTGGGTTGCACATATTCTCTCGCTGCAGAAAAATTGTTAAAAGATTGCACTTTAGTGAGTATATCAGCAAAGAATCCTTTGCACCAGCAGATAAGTAAAAATATGAAAATTCATTGTAGTTTTACGTCCTCTACGTATACACCAGGGGTCTCAAACTCACCTCATAACCAGCGGGCCGCAGTCACTAAATGCAGTCCCGCAAGAGCCAGGTCAGTAAAGTGAATAAGGTTGAAGGGGGTTGGGGGAAGAGGCTTGAACAAGATGACAGCTAAAGTTGCCATTTGAAAGGAAGCCTTTCGCACATCTCATATATTAGCCATTTCTGAAAGGAATTTGCGAATTTGGAGTAGGGATTCGAGAAACATCGATACCGTTCTACTTAATGACTGAAATCTGGACGGGGATCTTGAAATATCGAGTTTTTGGTAATAATAATATCTGAGGTCTAACATCCCAAAACCACGGTAGGATTACGAGGGACGCTGTAGTGGAGTGCTCCGCAAATTTCGACCATCTGGTGTTCTTTAACGTGCACTGACATCGCACAGTACAAAAGCCTAGTCTGGCATTTTGCCTTCATCGAAATGCGACTGCCGCGGCCGGGATCGAAGCGAGTTCTTGTTCCACGGTTGCGTTTCAACACATGGTGACCACATGTCCTCACGAAGAGAATGCTTAAGACCGGTCATGTCAGTGTAGCTATGTACGCACATACTTATTAAGAAAATAAGAACAAATGGGACGAAGACGGTCATATGTGTGGGCCGGGCCGCGTGCTTGAGACCCCTGGTACACAACATGCGTCAAAAAAAAAAAAAAAATGAAGTCGCTACCGGCGTTGTTCCTGCTGTACACCTGTCCAGTGATTCGGTATTGCGCAAACGGTCTTCTACGGACAAGGTAAAATCCACACCGGTATTTGCGCCGTCGTGAGAAGGCTTCTTATTGAAGTTCTTGTAATTAAATGGCAACCCGTTATCTGATCGGCAAGCTGAGCAGCGACTCCCATCAATTGCAAAAACTAGAAGCAAGAAACGCTGTCAGCGAAGTGTATAAAGAGCTGTCCTGTTAAGAAGCTCAAACAAACCCCAATAAGGTGTTTCGGAAGGAAACTAATGTACCTTGAGCAAGGGCAAAATTTTGAGATACTAACAGACATTTCATTCGTTTTCTTTTTATTTTTAATTTTTTTAAATTTTTTTCCCCCGAACTAATGAGGAACGGATCGTGATACCTTTTCATCATCTGGACTCACCTGGATAAATTCAGAATCGCATTCTATTTCCTAAAACATTTTCATTTTAGAGCTGTTTGTTTGTTTGCCTTCCTTCGTTTGAGATTTTCAATTGTGCCTTGTACGTGTATTTCTTATGTTGTACCCTGTCCCTCCTGCTTGGGCCACATTGCGTACAGTGTGATGTAAATAAATAAATGAAACAAAATTAGTCACAGTTAAGAAATTTTCAAGCAGACATTTTAATGCATAGGCGTTAGCTGCTACATTAAATGGGTTTATAAAAACAAATTTGCGAATGTATCGAAGTATCTTAAGATACATTTGCCAAGTATCGTATCGGATACAATTATTGCAGCAGTATCTTTTATCTGTATCTCAAATACTTCTTGCCTGAGTATCTTGTATCGTATCACGATACAATTTCAATGTATCTTTGCCCAGCCCTGGTTGCAGCCAACAACTGCACCACCAAAATCGGCTGTTGTGAGCTCATAACAGCTTATGCTGTAAGAAAATTATTCCGGAGGTGTTGTGAGCAAAAGCCTAGAAATGATTTGAGGCGCACTGTAGAATGAAACTCCAGATTAAATTTGACCACCTGGGGTTCTCTAACTGCACCTAAATCTAAGTAATCGCGTCTTCGTTCATTTTGCTGCCATCAAAATGCAGAAATTGTGGCTCGGAAAGGAACCCACATCTTCAGGCTTATCATTAAAACAACCTGACCACTGAGCTACCACAACGGGCAGAGACAAACAGAAAGGCAACTTGAGGAGGCATGCTTCTATGCCACAGTAATAAGAAATTGCATCATTTAACATCGTAAAATTGCACACTGAAAATGAGAAATGCCATAATGAAGGCCCATGGACAGAAGAAGCACCGCTGCACACTGAGATAACCAGGCTCTGTACGAGAGTACAAGTTAACATGCCTCCAAAATACTGAATGCGCCTGCATAAGACATTTTGTTGTCCAAGAATCAGGCACAACGGTCTCTGCTCATCCTTTTAGTTGGATCGTGCTAGCTGTAACCCACGACTGTGGTGGCCAAACAATTTTTTGAATTGCTGTGTGGTGCGCTGACTACTGTAACTAGATGGTTACCTTGACTGCTTAGGTGGCCAGTCCTTCAACCTGCCCTCTTCACTCCTGGCAGCTGAAGAAGACATGCTGGGGAACTTGATATGGCACACAACTGCAAACACAGCATGCACTGAGTGAGAGTCACCAGTGAGCTTATGTAATCAGTAGCACCTGTGGTACTATGGCACAAAGAAGTGCTGATTTGTACCATTCTTTTACAAAAAAATCACAGCATATCCACGTGGTGAATGATGATGAGTAGGGCGAAGCTCCGGAGGGAATCATCGGTAAACCGTGAATCTTCTGTGTAACGCCACATCAATCATCATATAAAGAGCGAGAAACACTGTGCGTATATTACAAACATCAAACTTTTGTTTTTCTTAATTACATGAGGCTTGGCTTGCGTTGTCCCTTCATTATCACGGCTTTATGGTCCGTGAAATGAAGGGATAGCGGTTCCTGTACGGGTTGCAATCGGAAATTTGAAAATACCAGGTCTACACACGTCCCCCGGGTGGTCGTTGGTTTCATATGATCAAAGGACGTGCACGTGAGAGCATATTTGGCTGCCATATGTTGTATTAACCACTCATTGTTCTTTTTGGTAATATCGACATTCAGGTCACCAACTAACACAAATGGTCTATTCTTGTACTTGTCATAATTGCACAGTGCCGTGTCAATGAATGTCTTGATATTCCCGCTCGACAAATTGGGTGCAAGGTACATGGTCATGATGATGCATCCATCAAAATCGATGGCAGCATATTCACCGTTGTGGCTCTGTGTCGTTGGTAGTAGTTTCAGATCTTGTGCTTTTTCTATTTGTTTGACGTATACAGCCACACCACCTGCAGGACGCTCTGCATCATCGATGCACACGACTGGAACTTATCCTTTGATATACGGTCTTTCGGCGTTCCACGTCTCGGTAAGACAGAGAACGTCCACCGCAGTAAGTATGGGTCCCGTTCCACATCGTCTACAAGCTTGACATAAAACCAGCTAGGCTTACATGGTAGATGGTAAACTACAGAAGGCAACAAGAAGTAAAGAAAACATAAGAGAACGGCAATCTTTTGCCAAGACGTTCAACCACTGCAAAGTTAACGGCTATCTCGTGCGTGGGTATCTGTAGCCTTGTCTTCCATCCGGCGACTCTGAGCAAAACAGAAAGCGCGCCAAGAGGGAGCCTCATGGCGCGTTACTTCTGAAATGTTGTCTGCGGGCGTCATTGAAAACACGAGACGTAGTAAAGAAGAAAGAATGCCACACAGGCGAACACCCACGAGAGTCTCACTCGTCAACGTCGTCTTCTTCTTCTACTGCATACCAGAACACGTGCTTCTCACGAACTAGAGGTGGCTACTAGTACAAACAAACACACGGAGGATGGACAGACCCACGGCATAAGGAGCTTTGCCCCTAAAAGGTGTATAGAGAATTGTGGTACTTCAACGAAACTTTTATTGTGGTTACTAAAGATTAAAGATTTCAGGCAAGAAGTTTTCGCTGCATGCAATGTAGTACTAATGAGAATCGTGCACATTTTTGCTTTAAAGCTCATTTTCCAACATCGTGTTGTCAGTGTAGCCATGTGCAATGCAAACCTTAACAGCATGCCAGAAGATGCTTCCACAGCGAACTAAATGCACTTTAACATGGCTTTGCTTCCCCCTACTCAAGAGTTTAAGGGGCATCCCTGCTTTAGAGACATATTTCTTTATTCTTGAGGAGATTTTTTGACACTTTCACAGCTTAAGTATATACAGGTCCGTATTTCAAACACGAGGGCGGTCCGATAAGTACTTAGCCTCACCGCGTGAGCACGACGCTATCGCATGAGACATATACTGACGCTGAGTACGCTCTCTTAGAGGGACACATGCAAAGGTCCAGTCGAATCGGGCTCGCGGTTTTGTTTTGGCCGCTTGAGGAAGCAGGTGATTTTCATGTGTCCTTTAAAAATAGAAAAAGAGCAATATCGGTCGGTGATTTGATTCTTGTTTTTGGAAGGGAAATCATGCAGCGAAATCAAAGAGCGACTGGATTCCGTCTACGGTGAGGCTTTAATGGCAACCATCACAAATTGGTTCAACTAGTTTAAACGTGGTCGCCTGTCGGTTTTTGATGAGCCTCGCCCAGGGGCCTGCAAACGGCTACCACGGCCGATAACGTGGCAAAAATCCACGACCTCGTATTGGCAGACCGCCGACTGCAGGTGCACGAGATAGCTGAGACAGTAGGCATCTCAAAAGAGCACGTGGGCTATATCCTGCATGAAATTTTGGGCATGAGAAAGCTGTCGGCGTGATGGATGCCACATTTGCTCACTCCGGACAACAAGCGCGTCTGTGAGATCACTTAGAGCAGTGTTTAAAGCTGTTTAAGCGTAATCCGAAGGAGTTCCTGCGTCGTTTTGTGACCGTCGACGAAACTGGTACACACCAGAGACCAAAGAACAATCGAAACAGTGGACTGCACCCGGAGTACTTGCTCCAAAGAAAGCGAAGACTGTCGCATCAGCCGGAAAGGTGATGGCCACCATTTTCTGGGATTCTCAAGGTGTGATCTCCGTCGACTACCTTGAGAAGGGCAAAACGGTGACAGGACCCCACTACGCCAAATTACTGGGCCGATTCGATGCCGAATTGCAAAAAAAAAAAAAAACGGCCACATTTGGTGAAGAAAAAAAATCACAGCATATCCACGGAGTGAATGATGATGAGTGGGCGAAGCTGCGGAGGTTCATCGGTAAACCGTGAATCTTCCGTGAATTCTGCCCAGTACATCATCACCGACGTGAGATCGGGCGCGTTTATACTAAAGGTTCGATGAGCTACGACGACTTGCAGCTCACTTGAATTTTACATGTACGCTGTGAATTTTTATCTTTTAGAAAACCATTGCTTTAGAAAACATCTGGCGTCTTTCGTTAAGCAGCTGGTGTCTTTTCGTTTTGCTTTAGAAAACATCTGGCGTCTTTCGTTGGTTTATTTCATCAATCAACGGCGTTTTGAACGAAATTTTTATTGTTTAATCACGCACAGGAGAAATCTCACCAGGCACTACCTTGGAGGTAAACAATGGCTGCTAATGGGAATGAGAGACAGAAGAAGTCGGCTTTTAGCTAACACTTACACTTCTACTTCTACTAACGTTTCCTACTGGACCATGCCAATGGGGAATGAAAGACAGAAGAATTCGGCTTTTAGTTAACGCGCACGCTGCGAATTTTTTATTGTTCAACAACGCACAGGAAAAATCTCCCACCCGCACCACCTTGGAGGTCAAGATCTGGTACTAGCGTTACGACTGGTTACGCACTACTACGACTACGAGGGACGAACGGGTGCCGCTTTAAGGAGCTTCGCCCCTAAAAGTGCTCTTCCACCATTACAACGCGCCAGCTCACACCTCTGCCGTCGCCAAAGCCAAGTTGGTAGAACTTGGGTTATGAAGTGGTGCCCCATCCAGCGTATTCTCCAGATTTGGACTCGAGTGATTTCTTCTTGTTTCCCAACTTGAAAAAGTCACTCGCCAGACAAAAATTGGAGTCGAATGAAGATGTTATCGCCGCCACAGAAGTCTACTTTGCAGCTCAGGAGAAAACATATTTTTTCTGACCGGATCAAGAAGTTGGAGGATCACTGGGTCAAGTGCATAAAGTTGAAAGGGGATTATGTTGAGAAGTAAATCAACACCATTCCAAAATTTTCGTTTTTCTTCTGAAGGTTCATTCATCGGACCGCCCTCGTATGCGATCATTTTTTCTGGCGCAGCAAGCAGTTTTTAAAATTTCAAACATTGTATGTACCTCGTCAGGAGCTGGATCTTTTTCTGAACCGTGAGAGTTAGTACTAAGCGAATCAGCATATCATGATAATGTGAAATGAGAACTGTATGCAATTACGGTATGTTTAACATTTGTGAACAAAATCCCAGCTTGACATCGACTCACTTGAAAATGTTTACTGTACCATAAGTTTTGTTCTACTGGGTCTAGAACATCCATTATTCTCTCATTATACACAGTTCTGATTCCTGATTACCTATTGTGATCTCTTGATATGCTTTGTAACTCTTATAGTTTAGAAGAAAATCCTGCTCTTAACAATACAAAAATATAGAATGCCTTAAGAAGTTTGTGGACTGTAGAGTAGTATTAATACGTAGTGAAGTAAATTGAAATTAATTAAAGTGGATGAAAAATCACCCTTTCCGTAGGGATCCAAACCCACAGCTGGCTGGCTCCCAGGAATTACACATACAGCAATACCTAGCAAAGTGGACGGGGAAGCACCTTCCCTCATTGCTCAACTGGTAGAGCATTGGACGTGTAATTTGAAGGTTGTGGGTTCAGATCACACCGACAGAAAGGGTGATTTTTGACCAGTTCAATTCATTTCAGTTTATGCCATAATTACTACACTAAAGTTAAAAACCAAAAATTAATGTCCCCTACGTTTTCCCTGGCATAATGTGTCTTCAATTCATTTATTTGTGTCTAACAAGGGCCAGTGTCATTTAACATAGGTATGAATGAAAGTTGGTGACAGTGAACTCAAAGGCATTACTGGGTCCAAGTATTAGTGTGAGTTGGTGTGAATGAGCGAATGTGAGCGACTATGAATCCAAGTGAGTGTGGGCTATCGTGAGTCGACGCAAATAGGAACACAAGTAGAGTGAAAGAATGCGACTAAGTATGAGCGAGTATTCGCCTACTTATTCTTCAGACCAATATATGATCCAAACTGCCTTATGCTGCAGTAATGGAGATGTGTGACATTTACAAATGAGTTAAAGAACGTGATATGCAAATCCCCTCATTAGTCAAAATTCGAACAATTTTTAAGCTTTCTCTCAATCTCCGCAATTCGGATTAGCAGACTGTTAGATAGTAACGCTGTAGAACAAAAAATAACCATACTAGTATTGTATAAGGACAGCAGTTTGCCTTTCGCTTCCGAGCTGTAATAGATGCGTGCAAAGAGATGCGTGTAATAGATGCGTGCACTCACCTTCGTCAGTCAATGCCTCGAGCCTCTTTCCACCTTCCTCTGCCAACCAGCTACATGCCCTGTTGTACGAAGCTGCACCATTGGTCCAAAGAAACAGTGAGTGCCAATAAACACGTGGATGTCCCAAAAACAGCAAATCTGACAAGTTTAGACGGTTTCAAGCAGACACAAGATACTATATTTGCCTAATTACAAATTTTCCTTGCACATGCGACAACTTCAATAATTTATCCTCACAAACCTGTGCGTTTATGTGTATGCTGTTGGATGACAGCCTCTGCCGGTGAATTCTAATCACTCGTTTCCTGAACGAGATGAACTCATTTCACGCCTATGAATTTCTAAATCTAATGGCTTCACCTAATCTTCTACCGGTTTCAACTGTACCTGCATGCCTCTAGCAGTTGTTCTTTTAAGAGACCACTAACCAGAGTTGCCAGTTCCACTTATAATAAGCGGATTAAGGATTCTTTTGTCGCCAAGTCGTTTGTAGAACCTTCCAGTCGCTTGTTGCATTTTTTGAACTTATTTGCATTTTGCCAGCAAATATAGTTATTTTAGTGATCATCACATTCACCAATAGCACGTTCGTCATTCACTAATAGCACATTTGTCGATGACTTTGAGTAGTTGAGTGTTGAAGTCAGATATGTTGGGGGAATCAACAAGTAACATTAATCATGCACTGGCAAACATGCGTTCAACCGAACGGACACTACCCAGGAGACAATGTTAAAAAGTAAATATGTGCTTTCCTTCATAATTCCACATATTTTCGCTGTAATTAAAGTGTGTTTTTCAACTTCCCTTCGTACTTGACTGACATTTTTTTTTACTATAATTAAAAATATTTGCAGGAATGGGAAAATTCATTAGATTTCTGCATCTTTTGGGCTTCTTCACAAAAGCCGCACCGCTTTTTTGGCTTCTCTTGTGATGATTATTTGCTTGTTAGCTCGACAGCATCTGGCAACTCTGCCAGTGACTATGTCCGCTTTACTTGTATGGCTTGCCTGACTGTTTTAAAGCTATATGTTATAAGCACTATTATTCATGAGTGAAAAGAGTGAGAAAAGCATGTGTGAGTTTTCTTTCTGTGGTAGCAGGGCCCGCTGATGTAAGAAATAGAAAAATAAAATGAGAACAAACTGAACAAATAAAACACTGAAATAAATTTCTTAAATCAGTAAAACTAGCCTCAAAAGGGTTTTTCACAGGATTTGAACACAGAAACTCATGTCTGGTAGAATAGCATAACCATTATCCCATGGATGTATTCATTTGTCTCTCATGGTATTTTTTTCACTGTCACTGGCAGCTGACATGATGCAGAGATAATCAACATCGACTACAGAAGCAGTAGCCCAATATGACATTCACAAAATGTGCTTAGTTATGAATGGCAAGCACAATGAATGTAACTCACCGAAGAAACACCATTGCAAGCACTGTTCATGCGCGTTCACAGGGTGAATAACAACCTCGAGAATTTGCCACTTGCAAGCTAGTGTCGAACTAAAATACCTGTGTTTTAGCACCCCGAAAAAGTGAACGGATCCAGAGAAACACAGCTCCAGCCAAACCTCACTGTAACAAATTCGCATATGTCACTGAAGGCGCCCTGTGATGTAAATTAAGAATGTCATTTTCTTCGCTTCTTCTGGTACTGTGGAATGCAAGAATATCGTTGCACAAGTTGGCAATGTCAGAAACAAAATTGTGATAATTTTATTTCAATGGAGAAACACCTTTGATTTTAACTACACTGACACACAATGGCAATTTTTGTGATCGGAAGTGTGTTTCATCACGCGTCAGTGACGACAGTGGCCGGGTGTTTCGATTGGCGTGACACAAGTTGCACACAACATTCATACGCTCACAACTAGGCCACCCAATTTTACAGTAAAAATGATGAAAACAGTTTTTATACTTCCTCGGAGAGAAAAAAGGATTTCCGTTTTTAAATATCAAATCCTGAAAATAATAGCAAAACGCCGCTAGGTGCACGGCGCAACGGCCACTGTGAGGCGAGACTTCCAGTATGTCTCTACAAAAGGCGCGGTGATTGGAACCAGCCACTGACGTCAGCAGAAGAGCAAAACGTGAAAGGCAACATTTTTTCCCCGTCGTCTGCTCGGATTTTGGACTCTGAAGACCAATAACTTCAGTGCCTGAACAGCAATTTTGATAATTCTTTTTGAGTTCATTTCAGAATTGAACACTACACACACTCGAAAGCTACAGAAGGTAGACGAAAAAACATTGCAGACCCCTTTAAAATGGCTTCGTTATATTCGGAGTTCCATTAAGAATGTGTGTTCACTATACTATACCAATGATAATACTATTCTTAATTTAGTTCGTTATATCCACATTCGTTATATGGACTGCACATACATGTAAGTCTGAGGACCTGGGCGCTGCGGCGAATGAAAGATGAATCGGGGGTCTCGGCACGCTGAGCAGTCTCGGCGATGTCTGAAGGCGACAGAAGGTGTGGCCACATGCACTTGCTCCCCTCTATCCATTCCAGTGGCACCACCGCAACCGACTTGTCTTTCAAGAAGCGCACTGCTGCAAACATCTACGAGCAGTGGCAAAAAGGCAGTACAGCCATAAGCGATATGAAAGGAAACACCAAACTCATGTTTAAATAATGATCACTCGAGATGGACGGAGAAGAATATGGAATCACTTGGTGGTGAAAACTTGTTGGCCCCTACTGTGCTTAGCCGCTATGGCCTCTCCAAAGTGACTTCGGTGTTCACATTCGTATTTGTCATGACTGTACGTGTGAGTTTGTTGAAACGAGCTCAGGGGTTTTCACAGACTTTAAAAGTGACTGCCTTGCATATTCAAAGACTAAAGCAGCACTAAGTTTGATAGCCAGAAAAGAAGGCATTGCCTTCAAAATTGAGTACCAGGCCCATAGCCCGGAATTTTTTTCGGGGGTTGAGGGGGGCACTTGCTGAAGGCCTTGGCTATTTGAGAAAAACGCCCATTTTCATTATTTATTTTCAGTAAAACAGCCCCTCCATCAAATTTTCGAGACACCCCCAACCTTCTGGCTATGGGCCTGATGAGTACACTACAGTACTCTCTCAGTAAACGGAAATATCTTAAATGGAACTGCTGCTTGAATGGAACAATTGCTTCTAATATGATTGGTTTCATACTTTAATTCCGCACCCCTGTTTGTAACTCAGTAAACGGAACTCCTATTAAATGAAACATACTTTGCTAGTCCCATCACGTTCCGTTTAATGAGAGTCTATTGTATTCTGTATTGTGCGTAAAATAGGGGCACAAGAAAAACGTAATGTGAAGGGATCAAGTCATAACAAATATAGTAAATGCGCTGGATTGGCTCGATTACGGAATTCCACAGGCTCTGTGACTAAACCCAACTAGACAAATTTTGTCGAGTTTAGTTAAAATGAAATATGCCAGTGTGACACATATACCATAAAAACCTGAGCAAGCGCCCCATTCGCTTTTTTGGGAGAATTAAAATATGCACCAATGACCGAGCAAGTGCCCCCCCCCCCCCCAATCCCTGCTGCCATATTTTTTTTTTCCAACTTGTCCTCCGCTACAGAATCCTGCAGCAGTGGTTCCTAGAAATCCAAGTTACGAGACTCTTTAGATATGTGCACGATTTCTTAGTACTTTTACAGTGTGGTGCCTCGGTGTCGCATTCTGAGTTGTCACAAGTTGTCCGAACATTTGAAGAACGGCTTTGCCCCTTTGTCATAACACATGAAATTTTATAGGAGGATATCCTCCAGTTCAGTAAAAACAGTAAATGCACGCGTATTCAATAAACCATTTCATTAGAAGTACAGTGTGCATTCTTCTTAGAGGTTCTTCTGCTGCAATTTTGAATTTCGGTCCGTGACCAAGCAAAGGCCCTGCCTTCAAATCTTGTCCAATTATCTTTTACTGTAGGGTGGGTGCTTGCTCAGGATTTTATGGTACACTGTTAATCACTTTTCAGTGACTGTAACAAAAAGCTGTTCCTTGAGTGCAAGACATGCATTGAGGTATCAGAACGTTCGGTAACCTTTTGCGACACGGTGTCCTCACTTGGAGATACGGCTTACTTTTGCCATTTCTTTGCACTATGAACAAGGAAGAGACCACAAACACTGAGCAAATTGCAAATTAGGCATTCTTGTTGCCTACACTTATTTATATCACTTATGGTTGCAATATTTTGCTACGCACGGTCGCTTTCATGAAAGCAGTACTGTGTTTAAAGGGACATTAAAGGCAAATGTTAAGTCGACGTTGATTGCTGAAATACATTCCAGAAACCTGGTAGTGCTTGTTTCGTGCGAAGTAAATGCTTATTTTGAAAGAAAAATCACGTTTTAGTGGTCCGCACAGTGTTAGCACATTTCAAGCCACCCGCCTGGAACGGGCCTCCTAACGTAGTGTTTGCCTTGCCCAAGTTGCGGTTGATCTCATAATCATCTGCACGAAAGTGCAGCGAGCACACCCACAGATTTCTTGATTGTTTAGCACACTGTTGCAGAGGCACGGTACTCAGCCACTTCTGTGTAGGGGTTTATTTGCGGCACCCATATTGGAAAGTCATGTCGGTTTCTTTGCTGAAGCTACTGTTGCTCAAGCGGCGCACACCATTCAGGCACCCAGCAACATAATAGGGACGCCAAATTTTGTCGAACTTTCCATTACAGTGACTTTCATGAGCGTGCAAAGCACACACAACAGTACGCGATAGCGAAACTACCGCTGAGACATGACCACGCGAGCGGAGAGGAGCCCAGTGAAAAGGGAACTTTTAAACCATCCACGCCGCTCTCCTTGGTAACACCAAGTTCTTTTTTTCATGAATGAAACAAAAACGCACAAGCAGCATTTTAGTAAGTCTTGTAATGTATGGAATGTTCTTCTTTTATTATAAGTAGTTTGAATACTAGTGATTAATTGTACTCAGGACTATTGACGTCATCGGGCTCGTTCCAAAATGTCGTACTGGTGGCATATAACATGTCCTACATTTACCTTAGTTTCTCGATTATCTGACATAAATTGTTATTTGCCTTTAGTGCCCCTTTAACGAGACATTAGACGTGGGGCATTTCGGCTGGAATTTCAAAATATCTTTTTACCTTTTTAGGAATGCTTGCTGCCACCAGATAACTATCGTGTGTAATATGAATGGGTCGCTGAATTTGGTTTATGAAGAAATATATCATGGCTGACTGTACAATTAGACAATTATTTACGCAGTAATTACAATGAATTGCTGTAAAATGCGCTATGATTTATTCTAACATTTCCACTTGCTTCAAATTTAGTCTCCAGAACCTTGGCATCAAACTATGTAAATTGCATACCTTTATAGGCAGTCGATCGTAATGAGTGTCGCAAAGGGGTAAAGTTATTGGCAATTCTGTAGCTATTCTACAGTGAAATAATCATGTTAGTAATCATACTGCACATGCAACACGAGTAGCGGCGCACATTCCAGAAAATACGTGAGCACTAGCGATTACGCTAGAATTATTACTAGCGATTATGCTAGATTATGCGACGCATTTGACTTTTTGGTTCAGATTTCAGCGACTGACAGCGCTCAATACTATCATTTTACTGAGAGTGTTACTGGCTTGGCTCCATGCAAGTATACCCAATAAAATATTCAATCTCTTACAAATGCCTTGGCTGCTTTATCTTCTACATTACTACAACGTCATATCAACAGAGTTGTGTGGAAACTGTACCATATGTTTATTGCACACAGAATAATGACAATGCAAATATATGAAGATTGGGAAACACTTGAAGGATATTTTTTTCCTTATACCAAAGTTGGTTTGAAATGCCCTTTAAGTTCTTCTGACACCTTGGCAGAAAAACATTTCTTGATGATATATAGATAATGTGGAATTCCCAATATATAGAACACTCCAATATTTTCCAGCATTTTTTTAGCAATTTCAAGCGTGTGGACCTTCGCTCAAATTAAAAAAGAAAGTGTTTATTCCCCCCACCTCACCCAAAATTGACAAGAAAAGCAGTCTGTCGAGTGGCGGTGATTACAAAATAGGACGTATCGGAACCCTGCGCTCTCGCACATCATATATCCGGATATATATGAAGTGGACAAATGCAAGCAATGTGAATCCAGAGCCACTCTGGAGCATATATTATGGGAATGCCGAGGGATTAGTGAAAATAACAAGAATGCAGGCTCTAGTGACAGCCTTCGTGCACACTGGTCAGCCGTGCTGCCCAGCCCCGCCCTTAAGGATCAACTGTGGGTCATCCAGTGGGTCGAGGAAGCCACCAGGGTACAATGACTCCTCGCCGTCACCTAGGCGGGGCCATTGGCCCGCCCCACCAGCTTGCAGGACTCAGAATAAAGTTGTTTCCTTCCTTCCTTGTATATGTAAGTCAGTGCCCCAATGAGCAATCCATGGAAACATAAGTGTTTTAAAGGCAAAGAAGCTGTATGAAGGAAACACAGTAAGGGAGACCAACAAAACCTTTCTTTGCCAATACATCATCTGACAATTTGTTATCGTTTCCAAGACGGCGAAAAGAACGACTGTGATCTGATGCTTCGAACTGTGGGACCAAAATTATGGCACCTTTGGGTCCTAACTATAGGTGCAGTGGTCATTTATAAAGGCTACAGAGAGCTGGGTTATCTGTGATGCATGTTAGTCACAATTCATAACGCTACTTTAGGAACAGGAAAATCTCATGGCAAAGGAAAGTGAAAAGCAGAATGCAGAAACCAACCTTAAATAGTGTTAGGTTCATAAGCTGCCAGATAATCATAACAAAATTGTGGACACAGTGTAACTTCCATGTTGTCTCCACCCTATAAACTTGCTCAACTCTACACATGAAATCCAGGGAAAGAAAAGAAATGAACTTAAAAGCTGTTATTGGAGTGCACAGTTGGGTCGGTTTATGAAATACACTTTTTAGTACTTGTGTTAAACGAGGTAGATTTGTAGGCACGTGAGAGAGAGACCTGACCAGGGAATATATCACTGCCGCATCATTAAAGGGGTACTGACACAAAATTTTGAAGGCGAGATAACTTGTGGGATAGATTTGTGTGGACACACATGCATCATCTATGAAATATCAACAGATAATGTAGCCTAGAACATATATAAAATAAATTTTAAAAGTGCGTGTCGCGCCACTGCATGTGAAACGCGCCTTTGGTTTTCATAAAAACAAGCAATTGCCACCTGCATCACGTGTTTGTGTTGGTTGTGACAATCCCTGCGAGCGCTCTTTCCAGCAGATCTTTTCAACAGAAAGAGGGGACAGACTTGCACAGGAGTACAAAAGTTGATATCCTTGCCTCGGCAGTGCATTTTTGGGAGATCACACATATTTATGTCTCAAAAGGGATTATAGCGGCCCCTAGGAAGCCTTCGCTGAAAGGAGTTGTCAACATGGTGCTGATGTGCACGCGGTTTTGAGTGCTCCCGTAGCCAGCTATGTTTACATGAAAACAACTCTGGGCCCCGCCTCACTCGGTGCTCTCTCAAACTAAAACTGCAACTCGGCGCTATAAAACCGTCTCCAAAAAATGAACCGTCGCGTGCTAGAGCAGGCGAACTTTCCAGCCGTGATAAGTGCGTCGTTAGCTACTTAGTGCAACAGAAAAAACAAGATACAAAAGTTTTCATGTTGCTCCTTTAAGTTAATGGAGGTTACGCATTCGCATTATGAAATGGCAAAGCTGCAGAAAATGTGCAATTGTTCAATGGCCTTATAAAGAGTAGTTAGGTAGGAGCAGGGGCACTGCGGTACACAAGTTCTCCTCTTGGAGGCTCTCTTCATCAAGCAGAGGGGTGATCACAGCATGACACACCTTTCAATTTAAGGATGGGTCAAAATAGGGTTGCTGGTCAGTCTAAACTGACAGGGTCCGTCAATCAAGAGCTGGCTATTGAGCCCGCTCTTAATCACCGGGACATTTCTTTTAGCGCAAAAGCAATTCTACCCTGCCTATAGAGATTTCGCGGGTGTCCCGAATGAACACGAGACTTCAGCTGGATTCAGTGGAGGAATTGGTCATGGCTGATGCTTTGACGAGGCGTTCTCGGCTCTGCGGCACATTTACGCATTTGCTCGGGCCAGTCAGGCCTGGTGTTGCTGGTTCGTTACGGCAATGCACCTGTCACGCTTATACATTCTTCAAACAGGACAGAAGTTCAGGGGAATATGTGGATGCTTGAATTGAGGAAAATTTGTTGAACAGATAATGTCGTTAGAGCAAACATTTCTACGAGTGGCCTTGTCTTGATGTGCTGCCGCCTTCACGAAGACAAGTCCACTTGTCAAAACATTGGCTCCGGTGATGTTGCCTGTTTACAGAGTTTTCATTACTGAACACTATTCGAGGTTCTGACTGCATTTGGCATTGTCTGTGGCTGTCTAATGTGTTTTCGCACAATGCTACAATGCTTGGCGGAGCCAAACCATCCCTCATTTTTTCCTTTATGTGAAAGCCTTTTACGTTTTCCTGAAATCTGTCACTTGTTACTGAGTGCATGTGCAGTGTGTCTTGTTTGTGTTTTCTTTTTCTTTTTTTGCTTTAAATTTCACTTGTGCATGCTTCGACTTCATATCGCTCTCCTCATTGGTGCTGATATTTGCCCAACACTACAATCCAACCAATGATGACCTGACAAAGGCTCACTGCATAAAGGTAGTCAAGGTCATGTTGTTCACTGCAAACATGTGAAAAACTTTTGAATTCTACGGCCAACGAAAAGAACATGGGAGACATTGCCCAGATTTTACAGAACATCAAGTACAAACATAAATAATAGCCATGTATGCAGCATTCAGCAAAAATCAACAACCGCAGCTATTTCAACATGAAGTCAAAGGGAGGCTTACAGGCTGGGCATGTCTTTTTGATGCTTGCTGTGGTTGCGGGCTATCTCTGGGTGCCACTTCCGGCTCTGTTTTTATGCTCTGAACTTCCATCACTTGCATATCTTCCAACAGAGGCTGTTCCACAGCAATCTCTGTCCCTGAAAATTTTTGAACGACATGTTAAGGCTCCTGTGAGATGAAATGTGCAAGTGCTTACCATCAACTGACAACTGCAGAGGTGGCGATGGTTCAGCAGCTTCCAAAGCCAAGCAAGCAGGCAACAACTGAAGGCAGTCTATGTCAGCTAGGTGATGCAGAATAAAGCTCATCAGGTTTGAAATAGAAAACAATCCACAAATTGTTACACAGCAATCCGGTCCAAGAGCAAAATACTTACTCAGAAGTGAGGGAGAATTGATTAGCTAACAAATGAATATGGCACGATTTTATTGAACTTACAAAAAAGGCATCAATTCATTTTGATGAAGATTCCGTATGGTGTTTACTGGCGCGAGGGCAAGTTGAGGCCAAAGAGTGCCAAGACTATGTAAAAGTGTAAAAAATGTGCATCGACAAAAGACAGCCATTCTTTAAATTGTGCAACTTGTATATGTACTGCAGGACACAGGCAAGGGTAAATATATATATATATTGTCACGATCAATAGCCGACAGGACGACAGAAGACAAAGAGGCGAGCAGCACGAGCTGCAGCTGTGGGCTTTCTGAGGAAGACGACGTTGAGGCGTCTGCTCTTTTTGTTATCGGAATACAGACTTGTCTTTCCTCGTCGCAACGTGGTCCTGTATCTTGTTATTTCCGCGTTGCGACACTGGTGGAGGTGCTGGACTTCTACGTCTGATGATCGGGACTCCGCCACGACCCGGCACTTCAAGTCCGACACCGGAACCTGTTCCTGCAGTGGACACTCCTGTCCACCGCTACAGTCGCCGACAGCGAGGCCTCAGTCCCGAGGCAATCCCCCTGGAACCTCTCCAGCCAAGGACTCCGTCTGCAGAAATGGCAACTGGCGGCGCTTCACAGGTGACCGTTGAGCAGCCTCGGATTCCCGAGACCTTCCACGGCGAGGTTTATGAAGACGTCGAGGATTGGTTGGACCAGTATGAGCGAGTCGCCAAGGCGAACCATTGGACCGTCGAACAGAAGCTCGCGCGCGTCTACTTGCTCTAGCGGACAGCGCTCGCACGTGGTATGAGAACCGCGAGGCCACATTGTCTTCTTGGGATGCCTTTCGGCAGCAGCTTCGCAGCACCTTCGCAAACAACGACCGCCGCGATTCGGCTCAGCAACTCATCGAGTCTCGTATACAGAAACCGAATGAGAGTGTCGCCATGTTTGCGGAGGACATGACCCGCCTATTTCGACGAGCTGACCCTGAGATGCCTGAAGCCAAGAAACTACGACATTTGATGCGAGGCGTCAAAGAACAACTGTTTGCCGGTCTTCTTCGCAACCCGCCGACAACCGTTGCGGAATTTGTCCAAGAGGCTACAACTATCGAGCGAGCACTACAGCAACGGTGCCGCTATTACGACCGACCAAACAACGCCTCGATAAGCGTCTCTGCTCTGACGGCCGGCAGTGGGGGTTCTCTACGTGAGCTCATTCGCGAGGTTGTTCGTGAAGAAATCCGCAACCTCCTTGTGACTCCGCAAGAACCTGCAATGGCTTCGGTTGCAGAAGTCGTACGACATGAGATCAGGCAAGCATTTTCTTTGCCCGAATCGCTACCAGACCAGCGATCGGTTAACTATGCGTCGGCCGTCCGTCGTCCAACGCCATTGTCGCACAACTCGTCTCCTCTGGCTCATCCTGCAACGAGCCGGTGATACCATCGTACATTCCACCGCCGCACGAACCGGTGGTGATTCCAGCGTACATTCCACCGCCGCCGCCGCCGACTCCACAGCTTAATGCGCATACGGAAACGTCGCCGTTCTACCCTCCGCCAACGTCTGCAGCCTGGTCGCAAAGGATGGCCACCAGTCGACCATTTGCTCGAAAGACGGACTTGTGGCGCACCGTCGACCGCCGTCCACTTTGTTTCCATTGCGGAGAAGCCGGCCATGTTTACCGCATTTGCCCTTACCGTGACCAGAGATCTCAGACTTTTGCGCCGCCCTTTCCACGTCCTCGTTTTGACAACCGCCGCGACAGCAACATGCACCCGCAAGCGGAGCCATTCGGTCCGTATCGTCGACCCCGTTCTCCGTCACCTGCGCCGAGCCCTTCGCCGCAGCGTCGTAGTTACGCCGACGCTGCCCGGGGCAGATCCCCGAGCCCTCGTCGGGGAAACTAACAGCAGCGACCTTTGGGGGGAAGGTTGCCGCCCGTCGAGACGCTACAACACCCCCAACCGTACGATACGACGATACGACGGACGATGCGACGTCGCCGACCCCGAAGGAAATCGTAAGCGCCGACATAGCTATTTACATAGACGGACGCCCAGTGACAGCGCTGGTGGATACTGGTGCGGATTTCTCACTTATAAGCCGGAAGCTCGCCGACTGCCTCAAAAAAGTTAAGACTTCATGGACGGGGCCTAACATCAAAACCGCGGGTGGTCAACTGATGACGCCGACAGGCAAATGTACCGCCAGAATTAACATCGGTAATTCGGCTTTCGTTGCCACGTTCGTCATTTTGTCGGAGTGCTGCAAGGACCTGATCTTAGGAATGGATTTCCTGTCTGAATACGGCGCCGTTATAGACATTCCGGACAGGTCCGTTACATTTTGGATCGCCCCAGATCAAGTTTCGGATATACGCTGTGCAGATCAGCCACGTAAGCATCTGCGCGTCTTCGACGATGACGTGACCATCCCTCCGCGGTCCAGCGCTCTCGTGGCTGTAACATGCGACCTACTAGGCAAGTCCGACAACATCGCCGAACAAATCCCAACATTGCTATTCAGCCATGGCCTATCCATTGCAAGAGGCGTCATAAGCGTAAATTGCGGACACGCGCAAGTTCTAGTAACAAACTTCAGCCCTGAGCGACGACATCTTGCGAGAGGCATGGCAGTCGCGTACGTGGAGGAGCTCACTGAGGTCGCAAGCTGCTTAACTGTGGAGCAAGACGATCACACCGGCCTGCTGCCCGTACCTCTATCCGTCGATGTTGGCCCAAGTTTGCTGCCTACGCAGAAGGAAAGCCTCCTGGACCTTATTAATCAGTTTCAGGATTGTTTCTCTTCGACGTCCAGAGTTCGTCAAACGCCTTTGACGAAACATCGCATCATTACGGATGAAACGGCCAGACCCATACGGCAGAACCCGTACCGAGTAGCTCCGCGGGAACGTGAAGCCATAGAAAGTCAGGTGCGCAAGATGCTTCAGGATGACGTTATTCAGCCGTCGAAGAGTCCTTGGGCATCGCCGGTAGTTTTGGTGAAGAAAAAAGACGGCACCTTACGTTTCTGCGTGGACTACCGCAAGCTCAATCAGGTTACTAAAAAAGACGTTTACCCCGCTACCTCGTATAGACGATTCCCTCGATCGACTACGGCATGCACGTTATTTCTCGTCGATGGATTTGAGGAGCGGATATTGGCAGATAGAAGTCGACGAAAGAGACAGAGAAAAAACAGCATTCGTGACACCCGATGGCCTTTATGAATTTAAGGTGCTTCCTTTCGGCTTGTGCTCCGCACCGGCAACATTTCAGCGGCTCATGGACACCGTACTATCAGGCCTCAAGTGGCAAACGTGCCTGGTATATTTGGACGATGTGATTGTATTTTCTGCCACATTTGACGAGCATTTGAAGCGACTACACGCGGTATTCCAAGCGATACGATCTGCTGGACTAACGCTTAAACCAGAAAAATGTCACTTTGGCTTTGAAGAGCTTCTGTTTCTGGGGCATCTTGTCAGCAGTGAAGGTGTGCGGCCTGACCCCGACAAAATAGCTGCCGTTACAAGTTTTCCCGCACCATCTGACAAAAAGGCAGTCAGACGATTTTTAGGACTGTGCGCCTATTACCGACGCTTCATTCAGAACTTTTCACGCATTGCCTCGCCGTTGACACGTCTCACCAGAGAAGACGTCACATTCGTGTGGGATGAAGAGCAGCAGGAAGCGTTCAACGAGCTGCGGCAACGCCTCCAAAAGCCGCCAGTCCTGGGACACTTTGACAATGACGCTCCGACAGCGGTCCACACCGACGCCAGCAATGTCGGCTTAGGAGCCGTACTCGTGCAGTGGCAAGATGGCGCCGAACGAGTAATTGCTTATGCAAGCAGGACCCTCTCCCGCACGGAAGAGAATTATTCCACCACTGAAAAAGAGTGTCTTGCGGTGGTGTGGGCTGTTATAAAGTTTCGCCCATACTTGTACGGCCGCCCGTTTAAAGTTGTCAGCGACCATCATTCTCTTTGTTGGTTGACGAGCCTAAAAGACCCATCAGGACGATTGGCGCGCTGGAGTCTTAAGCTTCAAGAATTCGACATGGCTATTGTGTACAAATCAGGGAAGCGACATACGGATGCCGATTGCCTTTCTCGCGCGCCACTTGAACATGCAAATTCTGAAGATGACGACGACGCGGCCTTTGTCGGGGTTGTCAACACGACTACAATCGCACAGCAGCAACGCGACGACCCGGAACTGCAATCCATTATTGGTTTCTTGGAGGGACGCACATCCGCTGTGCCAAAGCTCTTCGCAAGAGGAGTAGCATCATTTTGCTTGAGAAACGACGTCCTATATAAGGTGAACTTTTCGCCGAACGGAAACACCTACTTACTCGTCGTTCCAACACCACTGAGGAGAGAAGTACTACAGGCGTGCCATGATGAAGCAACATCCGGTCATCTGGGTTACACACGAACGCTATGCCGAGTGAGACAAAAGTACTACTGGCCAAGACTAACGGCAACCGTTCAACAGTACGTTCGGACTTGCCTTGAATGCCAGCGTAGGAAAGTGCCAGCCGTCAAACCAGCGGGGCTCCTCCATCCGATTGATGTACCGGATGTACCATTCACTCAAGTCGGAATGGATCTCCTAGGCCCATTTCCAACTTCGGCTGCAGGGCACAGATGGATAATTGTAGCCACGGACTACCTCACTCGCTACGCCGAAACCAAGGCTCTGGAGAGGGGCACGGCAAGTGAAGCAGCCCGGTTTTTTATAGAGAATGTAGTGCTGAGGCATGGCGCTCCATCTGTAGTAATAACTGACAGGGGAACAGCATTCACAGCCGAGCTGTTACACACAGTGCTGAAGCTTAGCGGCACATCTCATCGGCGTACAACGGCATACCACCCACAAACGAATGGTCTGACGGAGCGGCTAAACAAGACACTTGCCGATATGCTCTGCATGTACGTTGATGTTGAGCATAAGAACTGGGATGAGATCTTGCCTTATGTCACTTTCGCATATAATACGGCCCAGCAAGAGACAACACGCATGACACCGTTCCGTCTTCTCCATGGCCGTGAAGTCACAACCATGCTCGACGCTATGCTGCCGCATGAAAACGATGGCGTCGGAACAGATGCAGACTACATAGCTCAGCTTGCTGAAGAAGCCCGACAACTTGCGCGCACGCGTATTCGTCGCCAGCAGGACTATGACACAAGGCGATCAATAGCCGACAGGACGACAGAAGACAAAGAGGCGAGCAGCACGAGCTGCAGCTGTGGGCTTTCTGAGGAAGACGACGTTGAGGCGTCTGCTCTTTTTGTTATCGGAATACAGACTTGTCTTTCCTCGTCGCAACGTGGTCCTGTATCTTGTTATTTCCGCGTTGCGACAATATGTTCTGCTGCTGCTCATATTAGTTTGTTTCTGGGCTGTAAAACAATCCTTTAAACTTCCTGCTACATTACTTACACCTTCTTTAAGGCAACTGTCATTATAGTAATCGCATAACTGATTCATCACACTGCTTCCTTCAACGTATTACGAAAGACAGCCCATCAGGAATTTCTGCAGTCTTCAGCCTTCAGTTAAATGCAGTTCCACTGCCCTTATTAAAGACGATAGTCTTTCTTGGGATACCTAAACGGAAAAATGTTGGTCTGTCTGTCTTTCTGTTTGTCGGCACGTCACTCGAGACAGCCACTTGGCCAAAGTTGAACCACTTGCCCAAGGGCCAGCCATCTTGAACGGCTGACTAGGTTCATACTTGTGTACATTGTCAATCAAAAAGCAAACATTACACATATCTGAGTCTCAACATCACTAGGTAAGTATTAGGTGGTGTGTTCCTTTAATAGAAAATGCATACATACGTAATTCTAAAGACCCTAGTTTCTTAAGCTGCGCTGAAACTTGCCTTCCTCCATGCCCTCTGCACGAGCTCACTGTTGTGTTTCGGTTCTGTATTGTACTGTACGAATGCCATGGGGCGCCGCTCTGGCATTCTTGTTTTTACCCAGGCGACGTGTAAATAAAAGAGTGCGTGGAGAGTACTCGTTGAGTGCGGACATTTCTTCTGCTTCAGCGCTTCGCGCCAAACCACGTGTTCGGGCTGGCTGGCGTCCCCGCCAGTCTTCGCCTGCTGCTGCACCGGGACTACTAGCCCGCGACACAGCACTCATGTTTCCCGACATATTGCCAGATATCTCACGCAGCGCCTCTTCTATGGTGTTTAGACGACATTTGCAGCGAAGCACGCAGATACGCGGCCAATTTTTTTTTTATGGTGCACCCTGTGCGAGCTTTCACTAAAGAAATAACTCAAGTTAAATAGGCACATAATTTAGGACAGAACAGCTGCAACAATACATCGTTGAAGCCAGTGCCGATGAGCTCCAAATAAAATTAGGTAAGCGACTGTCCAGCTGAACAGTTTGTAGTCACATCATAAGGAATACTCGTTAGCGCTTAATTTTTATTAGATGATGCCTGCACAGCCACAATCTGTAGTACCTAAAAGTCACGTGCATAAGACTGTATGTAACATATTCACACTTACACGAGTCCTGTTCAGAAAAGTGACAACCGCCTGAATTTATGCTCTGGAGGCTGTACCTTTTAAGCTTACATAATAGCAGCTTTAGCACAAACGCAAATAAAGATAAACATATGCGTCAATCAAACTGACCATTTTAAGGCAGGACAAGACATCTCTTTGATATCTGAGCACAACCTTCTTGTAAACATCCCAGTCAATAAAACATATGCATCAATCCTCAAACTGACCAGCATGGACTTAAGGCAGGACAAGACGTCTCTTTGATATCTGAACACAACCTTCTTGTAAACATCCCAGTCAATAAAAATGTTTTGTAAATGCAAATAGTGCTTGAAATGCTTGGATAGGGCATGTATGCAAATGTGTGTTGTGCCAGGGCACGTAGCATGAAGGCAAGATAACTGGTGGTTATTAAGAGTAACATAATGCATTCTAAGAGAAGGCAAATGAGCGAGGGGGGGGGGGCACGCAGGAAGTTAGGTGAGCAGATGAGATTAAGAAGTTTGCAGGGATAACATGGCCATAGCAAGCACAGGACCGGGTTGATTGGTGAAACAAGGGAGAGGCTTTTGCCCTGCAGTCAGGCATATGATGGGGATGAATAGTGCCCACAAATGGCCGTTAAGTGTCTACAAGCACGTTCGTGAGCATCATAAGCAACTTCTGATTACATTTACAGCATATATATTGCACATACCAATTCGGTACAAATAATCGTCTCTTACAACCAGGTGCTGTGAGGTCGGTAAGATGCAAGGAGTTAGAAAGTAGTTGGTAAAAGGGCAGCCGACAAAATTACTAAGGATTTGAATCAGTTCGCCAGTGCGCTACATATTGTCATGTTAATACCTTCAATCGCATAAACTGTGTTAGTTCTTTAAAGTCCTTGCGCTACTTTGGCATTTTTCAGTTACCATGAAAGGTGATCAAACAGACATATGTGCGTTAAATTATTTCTAGCTCCAATATAAAATGTGACTCGGAGTATTTACTTGCTGCTGCGATGTGACCGCTAAATTCTACACAATACTGAATGCACTCGCACTGTGCAAATATGCTTTTCGACCCAAGTGCCAGGAGTTTTCAGAAAAAGTTCCTCAGCGCACATCAAACACATCCACATGGATTGTTTTTAAATTCCCTGCAAAGTAAACTGCATGTCTTATGACTTTTGAAGTGCACCAGTGGATAGTGAAAAAAAGAAACAGATGCACAGCTGCTGACACTTGAACAGCGTTTGAAATATATATGCCGCCTCTTGCACCCGTAGTGCACATCTCACGAACTGTGTAAGGTGAGCATACATAAAGAAATTGTCACTGCATTTCATATTGCAAGGCGTATGCGTGAACACAATGCATAAACGAAAATCACATTAGTTCGCAAACACATCCATCCAATGCGCAGAAAAACTGCTCAAAGAAATACACAAGAAAAACTTTGCACACGTGGAAGCTACGAGAGAATCAAACATATCCCACGTAGGTGCCGTTTCTAACTGTTGTACATATATCTGCCTACAAAATCATTTACCGGTTGTTCCTTCAGACGTAATACGCAATTAAACTGTCTGAACAACGCATGCATAGGCGCGCTCGATCATCAGTAACAATCTCGGTACATGTTGAACTGTCGATCGCACGGCAATCTCCCGTAATTAACAGATTATACTCACCAATACGGCTGTGAGAGACTGGCGGGTGTCCGCAATAGCAGCACCATCCACACTGGAGCGTCGCATTTTGCGAAGTGCTCACACTAGAGGACTCGGAGCGCGCGTAGCTGTCGCACTCGCAATTACTGATGGAGCACGGTCCTCGCGCGACGCCACGGAAGTCGATGTTTGTGAACATTGTTTGGTATACAGCGAGG